>NC_080044.1:28246929-28268082 GCF_012489685.1 Lotus japonicus
ACTATGGACCAGGTTCTGGTCGAGGACCACCTGCACCACCTCCTACTTCATCTTCTGATGACGAGGACCTAGCGGAGGTCGAGCCTGCTGTTGCTGCTGCACCTATTGTGCCACCTCCTGCTACTGCCATTGCCCCTACCAACGTGGCGTCGTCCTCTAGGCTTGTGCAGCCGAGGAGGGAGTCTGTTGTCCCATCTGCCTCACGTCTCTTATCTTTCTCTTCACCGCACGGCTACCGTGTGGACCCCTTGGTTAGGGTGGTGGAGGAGGATGTTCTTACAGGAGAGGTGGATGTGGAGACCGGCTCGACTAGGGCGGTGCGCAGGACATGTAACACCCCGATTTCGGTGGCGTCACTTTAGTAACCAAAAGTAAACTTAATGCGGAAAAACGTGAAATATTTTTTTTTTTCGATAATAACTAAGACAAGACTGAAATAAATAAAACCCAACAATAAAAGCTAACAGAACTAATATACAATATATAAACAGCCCCCGCTGTAAGTAACAACCTCGTCACGAGTAACCTCCAGTGACGGAAAGAAAACTGCAACGCCCGTAGGCAAAAGTACAAACCAAAAGAAAAGGTTAAGTGTCCGCAACACTATCCCTCAAAATGAGAATAAGCTGGCCCATCGGCCTGAAACAAGACTTCCTAAGTCCAACCAACTCTCTGTGATTCCCGTAACGAAACCACACAAAAAGCTATAGGTGGGAAACTACCCTGTCCCGAATGAAACAAATAATGTTCAGAGCTAAGACTCTACTCCTACACTAGTCCCATCTCGAGGAGCTCACACTAACACTCAATCCTACATGATAGCATGATCGTCGTCCGAATTCGAAATCCAGAACGACCTAGTCTACATACACCATCCGTCCTCCCCTCGCAATGCGCTCCTGTTCCAGCATCCCAACTCTAGTTTCCCCCGAAGGGTGAACCGTCGTGAACTAGTCCGCCAAAGACATCTGACAAAGGGCGTTTGTTCGCCAAAGCACACACAGAAGACGCGAGGGTCAACTCCAAAGAATTACATAAATAATAGCACCAATAGATATAGATAAGAGAATAGCCACTTAGGCTTATAGCTAGGGATAACATCCTAGGGTTGCATATTCCATAATGAACTTAACAGCAATAATAACAATTAACATGTTCCAAATAGGATTAACAAATAACAATCACACTCGACAACTAAATCAGTATGCATGAATGCAGGATGATTAGTCAAACAACGTCTCCGACTCTCACTCGACACGTCGCCACGTGTTCTAGGTAAATTAAAGTCTCTAAAAGCTTACCCTAAGGTAAAGTTGATTCTGCGACAAAAGACACTTCTTCACATCAACATAGTAACTCATGATGATCTCCGGATCATCCGACTCATCTCAATCCGAGGGTCACAACTGCTCAACAAGCCAAGAGTATCACATACTCGGAAACTACCGGTTTCCCGGACTTATCCCCAGGATAGCCCAACAATTAGGAAGGTCAAGTCGATCCAACCCCTTGGGTTGAACATACGGACTCGCACACGCAACTCCCACAATTAGGCATGTCGAGTCGATCCAACCCCTTGGGTTGAACATACGGACTCGCACACGCAACCAATGACAACGCCAAGTCGGTTCACTCAAAAGAGTCGAACATACGGACATTGCGCGTGTCCAATGACTATCGCCGAATCGATCCAATCCACGGATTGAACATACGGATCCGCGCGAGTCGAAAGGTTATCGCTGAATCGATCCAATCCCTCAGATTGAACATACAGATTCACGCGAGGTAAAATGGCAATCGCTGAATCGATCCAATCCCTCTGATTGAACATACGGACTCACGCGTGCCTGAGTGACTACCGCCAAATCGATCCAATCCATCGGATTGAATATACGGATTCGCGCGTGTCGAAAAGTTGTCGCTGAATCGATCCAATCCCTCGGATTGAACATACGGATTCACGCGTGCCTGAGTGACTACCGCCGAATCGATCCAATCCATCGGATTGAATATATGGATTCGCGCGTGCCAACAATTATTGCCGAATCGGCCCAACCCGTCGGGTTTGGACATACGGATTCGCGCCGCAAAGTCGAAGATACACCCAACAACATAGCTGCTCCAACAGCACAACCACAATAGCTGCTCCAACAGCACAACAACAAACGCTGCTCCAACAGCACCACAACATCTACATACTCAAAGCCCCTCATCTTTCTCAATACTGGGATCCGACGACACTTCTCGTTTTCCAAAACTATGATTTGCATCCAAAGCTTCCTTCCGAGATTATTACCATTACTTAAAGATTTAGAGGTTGTTTAATGTCTTATGAGTTTTCTTTACAAAATAATTATCCTTTTAGTCTTATCGCGAATCCTATAAGTTCTCGGGATCTCCTAATCCCCAAATGACTCCAGAGAATGTCTCGATCCATACAACACCACAACAAGGCCCGAATCTCATTCGTCCTTTCAAGCTTTCTCAAAACTCTCAAAATAAAATCGGCATGACCTGCCCGCTTTTCTCACCGTTCAGAAACTCAGATTATAGTGCAAAAGCAGAATTAACTCATCATAATCAATCAACATGTCATATGTCAATATCTTAAGCAATAACCAAATAGCACCTAGCATATAAGGCATGCACCACACATCCTAAATTACCCAATTAGCACTTAGCATGTCATTCACTCATCAAAAACATTCAGTAGATGCATCATCTACATTGTCAGCCGAAGCCTCAGAAAACATTTTCCAATCACACACAATTCCAGTGCATAAACAGTAAACAATGTCGAAACATCGACCCTAAGCATTAACTAGAGATTCAGTGAGAAGCCCTCACCTGAAAGTTCTCCAGTATGAGCGTCAAACGCTTCCTCACACTCAAAGTGTTGCTCCTCAGTAAATTCCTCAAAAGTTCCTTTAAAACAAAATCACAGAAATACTATCAGAATCTATCGAAAACTAAGTTATCGATACTTACTAAGGTTACTCGAAGTAATCTATACTCTAAGGTACGATAATCTAGCGCGAAAGACAAGTTTTCGGAAAAAGGAAATTTCCTCCTCCCCCCCTAATAGGGCTCGGCCACTTTTCACAATTATGGGGCTCGATTTTTCTTCGATCAAACTTGGTTCCTATGCTATTATTGGCCGTAACTAAGGGTATTCTGAACTCGGAAAAATTATCGGATCAAAAACTGTCGCAGGGGTATTTTGGTCATGATTTTTAACTTAGAAATTTCAAAACTGAAATCCCAAAAATAAAATTTTGCAGGGACGTCACCAACGACGTTTATGACAACTAATCCTACTAGCACTAAGCTAAGGCGATAGTTTTCAGCCTAAAGGTTGAAGCTTTACACCAAAAACTCCAAAAATGGGTATTTTAGGTTCAAATTGATTCCGGCGAAATTCCGGCGACATAACGGAAAATCTAACCCGGCAGAAGTGATCTTGGGCGCATAAGGAAGAGGTTTAGAATCAGAAATGAAAGATTCAGGATAGTTTTGCAAAAACCCATAAACTATCCACTCAGAAAACTCTACAGAAAAGCTATGGAAAAAGCGATCAGAGGTAAGGATTAGCGACTATACCTCGAAGCCTTGAAGTAGCAACTGATTGATCGACGATCAAGCAAGAAATGAACAAAAGCTCTTCTTCCTTCTTCCTCTTAGCAAATTCGCAGGTTTTGGAGAGAAATGGTGGAAATTTGTGATATTTTCTCATTTCTTGGCTATATATAGAGGTTGGCAAAACGCGGTAAAATGAAAGTTTCGCGAATCTGATTTTTCCGGCTTCATTCTCCATGAATTCTAAGATAGGTTTTGGCGAAAGAATTCCAAAACTAAAATGAGGTCTCCTTATATTTTAGGTGACTAATGCAAAGTCGGTGTAAAACTATTTTACCCGATAAGTTACTTTTTGCATCGAATGTCGGAATGGAAAACTTCCTTCTGAAGAAAGATTGAAATCATCAAGAGAAATGGGTGTACGCGTGTAGAATCTTCATTTGAAGCTCTGAATAGAAAAAGTCTTCATTGACGGTTGATTCTAGGGTTTTGAAAAACCAGGGATTCGGTTTCGGCAAACTTCCGATGATTGGAATCGGACGTTCGTAGATCCTAGAGTTTCGCCTCGAAATGATTGTGATATATGGAAAAAGAGAAGTTCTAATATTTCTCTAAAGATTTTTGGACTAAATTCCTACAGTGTTCCAAAGCTGGAAGTTTGTTGGAAATTATATTCCTATAGTGTTCCAAAGCTGGAACATAGTTTTGTTTCCTAAGGTTCTCGTCCTAGGTTTTAAATGCGAATATTAGTCGTGCTATAACTTAAATCGACTTCGATACAATCCTTTGACTTATCCTGAACTTTCTCCTTCATAAATTTATTTCATTTGGTAAACTCTTGTTCAGGTTTCCTTTCACGATACATCAAGCCTAATCGTAAATGGAAATCTCTTCCACTTATTCTAAGCTTAAAAACTTGGGTCTTACATTACTACCCTCCAAAAAGAAAGTTTCGTCCTCGAAACTTAGGGTTCAGTAAAAGCTCTGACTATTGTTCTTGATCTTTTCCTCTAACTCCCATATGGCATCGTCTGTGTCTTTGTTCCAAATAACTCTTACTAAAGCACTCTGCTTTCCCTTCGATTTTTTTCACTCTTCTAGTCCCAATGTTGACCAACGGCGTCTCAACAGACATATCATCTTTCAACTTGCCGAGGTTTAACTACAATCATCAATGATAACACCACTAAAACTCTTACTCGAATATGATCTCCAGCTTCTGAAGTCAATCTTTACCCTAAGATTCTCATTCCACTTAGCAAAATTCACTCGCTAATCTCTAGCTTGTGTCACCGAAATCCATAACAAGTTTCATTCACTCTTAGACTTTAAGCAACTGGTCCAAATATGACAACCTCAAGTGTTCATCTTAATACTAACACTTCCCTTTTCTGTAACTTGATCACCATCTCGTCAATCAACTTCTTAATCTCTCTATCAAATTCTAACTAACTTCGAGTCCTAGAAACTTAAGACAACAATTCATAGACTTAAAACCTGAACCTTCACCAAGTTTGGACCTCTAATGTCCGTTAATTCTTCATTGCTTCCTAAATGAATATCCATTTCTTCAAACTATATCTCCTTCGCAAGAGAACTTATACTTAATGCGAACTTTTTCCTCCCAGATCGACTAATCCTCGATCCAATCAAGTTAATCTTACCCAATCCTTCTATCAAAGTCCATTGCCAGCTCTGATTCCGAATATCACCCCCTCAATATTAAGTTGATCAAGCCTAATACATCGAAGGTGAAATTTAGAAAAACCCACTGGAACAGTCAATGAGTTCCTATCATCCAATAGTCACAAATATCCTGACCTCACATCCTCAACGATTCCGCTACGGAACTACACGCCCTCGACATCATACGTATACTATCCATAAGAAATCTCTATGAGATTCATCTTCAGCTTCTAACTTCTTGTTAAACGCATTGGTGCAGAACTACTTTCTAGGTTTACCGTGTTATTCTAAACCTCGTGTAATTTCTATAGCTAAAATACGAGCTACGGTCAAATAAGGTGTTAATAGGCATAATAACTATAAGGTCAAAGCTCAAACAAACAGTTAGTACTCATCATAAGATAGCATCTCCATAACTATACAATATGATTAAGCAATAACTTCAATCAATTTTTAAGCGAAAAATCGCTTGCAGACAATCAATTTTCACTCTTTGCAGAGTCACACAACCTAGCACAGAAGACCTATTCCCCAACAACTCCCGAAAGACTCGACCAGCTCTGATACCACAATGTAACACCCCGATTTCGGTGGCGTCACGTTAGTAACCAAAAGTAAACTTAATGCGGAAAAACGTGAAATATTTTTTTTTTCGATAATAACTAAGACAAGACTGAAATAAATAAAACCCAACAATAAAAGCTAACAGAACTAATATACAATATATAAACAGCCCCCGCTGTAAGTAACAACCTCGTCACGAGTAATCTCCAGTGACGGAAAGAAAACTGCAACACCCGTAGGCAAAAGTACAAACCAAAAGAAAAGGTTAAGTGTCCGCAACACTATCCCTCAAAATGAGAATAAGCTGGCCCATCGGCCTGAAACAAGACTTCCTAAGTCCAACCAACTCTCTGTGATTCTCGTAACGAAACCACACAAAAAGCTATAGGTGGGAAACTACCCTGTCCCGAATGAAACAAATAATGTTCAGAGCTAAGACTCTACTCCTACACTAGTCCCATCTCGAGGAGCTCACACTAACACTCAATCCTACATGCTAGCATGATCGTCGTCCGAATTCGAAATCCAGAACAACCTAGTCTACATACACCATCCGTCCTCCCCTCGCAATGCGCTCCTGTTCCAGCATCCCAACTCTAGTTTCCCCCGAAGGGTGAACCGTCGTGAACTAGTCCGCCAAACACATCTGACAAAGGGCGTTTGTTCGCCAAAGCACACACAGAAGACGCGAGGGTCAACTCCAAAGAATTACATAAATAATAGCACCAATAGATATAGATAAGAGAATAGCCACTTAGGCTTATAGCTAGGGATAACATCCTAGGGTTGCATATTCCATAATGAACTTAACAGCAATAATAACAATTAACATGTTCCAAATAGGATTAACAAATAACAATCACACTCGACAACTAAATCAGTATGCATGAATGCAGGATGATTAGTCAAACAACGTCTCCGACTCTCACTCGACACGTCGCCACGTGTTCTAGGTAAATTAAAGTCTCTAAAAGCTTACCCTAAGGTAAAGTCGATTCTGCGACAAAAGACACTTCTTCACATCAACATAGTAACTCATGATGATCTCCGGATCATCCGACTCATCTCAATCCGAGGGTCACAACTGCTCAACAAGCAAAGAGTATCACATACTGGGAAACTACCGGTTTCCCGGACTTATCCCCAGGATAGCCCAACAATTAGGAAGGTCAAGTCGATCCAACCCCTTGGGTTGAACATACGGACTCGCACACGCAACTCCCACAATTAGGCATGTCGAGTCGATCCAACCCCTTGGGTTGAACATACGGACTCGCACACCCAACCAATGACAACGGCAAGTCGGTTCACTCAAAAGAGTCGAACATACGGACATTGCGCGTGTCCAACGACTATCGCCGAATCGATCCAATCCATCGGATTGAACATACGGATCCGCGCGAGTCGAAAGGTTATCGCTGAATCGATCCAATCCCTCAGATTGAACATACGGATTAACGCGAGGTAAAATGGCAATCGCTGAATCGATCCAATCCCTCTGATTGAACATACGGACTCACGCGTGCCTGAGTGACTACCGCCAAATCGATCCAATCCATCGGATTGAATATACGGATTCGCGCGTGTCGAAAAGTTGTCGCTGAATCGATCCAATCCCTCGGATTGAACATACGGATTCACGCGTGCCTGAGTGACTACCGCCGAATCGATCCAATCCATCGGATTGAATATACGGATTCGCGCGTGCCAACAATTATTGCCGAATCGGCCCAACCCGTCGGGTTTGGACATACGGATTCGCGCCGCAAAGTCGAAGATACACCCAACAACATAGCTGCTCCAACAGCACAACCACAATAGCTGCTCCAACAGCACAACAACAAACGCTGCTCCAACAGCACCACAACATCTACATACTCGAAGCCCCTCATCTTTCTCAATACTGGGATCCGACGACACTTCTCGTTTTCCAAAACTATGATTTGCATCCAAAGCTTCCTTCCGAGATTATTACCATTACTTAAAGATTTAGAGGTTGTTTAATGTCTTATGAGTTTTCTTTACAAAATAATTATCCTTTTAGTCTTATCGCGAATCCTATAAGTTCTCGGGATCTCCTAATCCCCAAATGACTCCAGAGAATGTCTCGATCCATACAACACCACAACAAGGCCCGAATCTCATTCGTCCTTTCAAGCTTTCTCAAAACTCTCAAAATAAAATCGGCATGACCTGCCCGCTTTTCTCACCGTTCAGAAACTCAGATTATAGTGCAAAAGCAGAATTAACTCATCATAATCAATCAACATGTCATATGTCAATATCTTAAGCAATAACCACATAGCACCTAGAATATAAGGCATGCACCACACATCCTAAATTACCCAATTAGCACTTAGCATGTCATTCACTCATCAAAAACATTCAGTAGATGCATCATCTACATTGTCAGCCGAAGCCTCAGAAAACATTTTCCAATCACACACAATTCCAGTGCATAAACAGTAAACAATGTCGAAACATCGACCCTAAGCATTAACTAGAGATTTAGTGAGAAGCCCTCACCTGAAAGTTCTCCAGTATGAGCGTCAAACGCTTCCTCACACTCAAAGTGTTGCTCCTCAGGAAATTCCTCAAAAGTTCCTTTAAAACAAAATCACAGAAATACTATCAGAATCTATCGAAAACTAAGTTATCGATACTTACTAAGGTTACTCGAAGTAATCTATACTCTAAGGTACGATAATCTAGCACGAAAGACAAGTTTTCGGAAAAAGGAAATTTCCTCCTCCCCCCCTAATAGGGCTCGGCCACTTTTCACAATTATGGGGCTCGATTTTTCTTCGATCAAACTTGGTTCCTATGCTATTATTGGCCGTAACTAAGGGTATTCTGAACTCGGAAAAATTATCGGGTCAAAAACTGTCGCAGGGGTATTTTGGTCATGATTTTTAACATAGAAATTTCAAAACTGAAATCCCAAAAATAAAATTTTGCAGGGACGTCACCAACGACGTTTATGACAACTAATCCTACTAGCACTAAGCTAAGGCGATAGTTTTCAGCCTAAAGGTTGAAGCTTTACACCAAAAACTCCAAAAATGGGTATTTTAGGTTCAAATTGATTCCGGCGGAATTCCGGCGACATAACGGAAAATCTAACCCGGCAGAAGTGATCTTGGGCGCATAAGGAAGAGGTTTAGAATCAGAAATGAAAGATTCAAGATAGTTTTGCAAAAACCCATAAACTATCCACTCAGAAAACTCTACAGAAAAGCTATGGAAAAAACGATCAGAGGTAAGGATTAGCGACTATACCTCGAAGCCTTGAAGTAGCAACTGATTGATCGACGATCAAGCAAGAAATGAACAAAAGCTCTTCTTCCTTCTTCCTCTTAGCAAATTCGCAGGTTTTGGAGAGAAATGGTGGAAATTTGTGATATTTTCTCATTTCTTGGCTATATATAGAGGTTGGCAAAACGCGGTAAAATGAAAGTTTCGCGAATCTGATTTTTCCGGCTTCATTCTCCATGAATTCTAAGATAGGTTTTGGCGAAAGAATTCCAAAACTAAAATGAGGTCTCCTTATATTTTAGGTGACTAATGCAAAGTCGGTGTAAAACTATTTTACCCGATAAGTTACTTTTTGCATCGAATGTTGGAATGGAAAACTTCCTTCTGAAGAAAGATTGAAATCATCAAGAGAAATGGGTGTACGCGTGTAGAATCTTCATTTGAAGCTCTGAATAGAAAAAGTCTTCATTGACGGTTGATTCTAGGGTTTTGAAAAACCAGGGATTCGGTTTCGGCAAACTTCCGATGATTGGAATCGGACGTTCGTAGATCCTAGAGTTTCGCCTCGAAATGATTGTGATATATGGAAAAAGAGAAGTTCTAATATTTCTCTAAAGATTTTCGGACTAAATTCCTACAGTGTTCCAAAGCTGGAAGTTTGTTGGAAATTATATTCCTATAGTGTTCCAAAGCTGGAACATAGTTTTGTTTCCTAAGGTTCTCGTCCTAGGTTTTAAATGCGAATATTAGTCGTGCTATAACTTAAATCGACTTCGATACAATCCTTTGACTTATCCTGAACTTTCTCCTTCATAAATTTATTTCATTTGGTAAACTCTTGTTCAGGTTTCCTTTCACGATACATCAAGCCTAATCGTAAATGGAAATCTCTTCCACTTATTCTAAGCTTAAAAACTTGGGTCTTACATTACTACCCTCCAAAAAGAAAGTTTCGTCCTTGAAACTTAGGGTTCAGTAAAAGCTCTGACTATTGTTCTTGATCTTTTCCTCTAACTCCCATATGGCATCGTCTGTGTCTTTGTTCCAAATTACTCTTACTAAAGCACTCTGCTTTCCCGTCGATTTTTTTCACTCTTCTAGTCCCAATGTTGACCAACGACGTCTCAACAGACATATCATCTTTCAACTTGCCGAGGTTTAACTACAATCATCAATGATAACACCACTAAAACTCTTACTCGAATATGATCTCCAGCTTCTGAAGTCAATCTTTACCCTAAGATTCTCATTCCACTTAGCAAAATTCACTCGCTAATCTCTAGCTTGTGTCACCGAAATCCATAACAAGTTTCATTCACTCTTAGACTTTAAGCAACTGGTCCAAATATGACAACCTCAAGTGTTCATCTTAATACTAACACTTCCCTTTTTTGTAACTTGATCACCATCTCGTCAATCAACTTCTTAATCTCTCTATCAAATTCTAACCAACTTCGAGTCCTAGAAACTTAAGACAACAATTCATAGACTTAAAACCTGAACCTTCACCAAGTTTGGACCTCTAATGTCCGTTAATTCTTCATTGCTTCCTAAATGAATATCCATTTCTTCAAACTATATCTCCTTCGCAAGAGAACTTATACTTAATGCGAACTTTTTCCTCCCAGATCGACTAATCCTCGATCCAATCAAGTTAATCTTACCAATCCTTCTATCAAAGTCCATAGCCAGCTCTGATTCCGAATATCATCCCCTCAATATTAAGTTGATCAAGCCTAATACATCGAAGGTGAAATTTAGAAAAACCCACTGGAACAGTCAATGAGTTCCTATCATCCAATAGTCACAAATATCCTGACCTCACATCCTCAACGATTCCGCTACGGAACTACACGCCCTCGACATCATACGTATACTATCCATAAGAAATCTCTATGAGATTCATCTTCAGCTTCTAACTTCTTGTTAAACGCATTGGTGCAGAACTACTTTCTAGGTTTACCGTGTTATTCTAAACCTCGTGTAATTTCTATAGCTAAAATACGAGCTACGGTCAAATAAGGTGTTAATAGGCGTAATAACTATAAGGTCAAAGCTCAAACAAACAGTTAGTACTCATCATAAGATAGCATCTCCATAACTATACAATATGATTAAGCAATAACTTCAATCAATTTTTAAGCGAAAAATCGCTTGCAGACAATCAATTTTCACTCTTTGCAGAGTCACACAACCTAGCACAGAAGACCTATTCCCCAACAACTCCCGAAAGACTCGACCAGCTCTGATACCACAATGTAACACCCCGATTTCGGTGGCGTCACTTTAGTAACCAAAAGTAAACTTAATGCGGAAAAACGTGAAATATTTTTTTTTTCGATAATAACTAAGACAAGACTGAAATAAATAAAACCCAACAATAAAAGCTAACAGAACTAATATACAATATATAAACAGCCCCCGCTGTAAGTAACAACCTCGTCACGAGTAATCTCCAGTGACGGAAAGAAAACTGCAATGCCCGTAGGCAAAAGTACAAACCAAAAGAAAAGGTTAAGTGTCCGCAACACTATCCCTCAAAATGAGAATAAGCTGGCCCATCGGCCTGAAACAAGACTTCCTAAGTCCAACCAACTCTCTGTGATTCCCGTAACGAAACCACACAAAAAGCTATAGGTGGGAAACTACCCTGTCCCGAATGAAACAAATAATGTTCAGAGCTAAGACTCTACTCCTACACTAGTCCCATCTCGAGGAGCTCACACTAACACTCAATCCTACATGCTAGCATGATCGTCGTCCGAATTCGAAATCCAGAACGACCTAGTCTACATACACCATCCGTCCTCCCCTCGCAATGCGCTCCTGTTCCAGCATCCCAACTCTAGTTTCCCCCGAAGGGTGAACCGTCGTGAACTAGTCCGCCAAAGACATCTGACAAAGGGCGTTTGTTCGCCAAAGCACACACAGAAGACGTGAGGGTCAACTCCAAAGAATTACATAAATAATAGCACCAATAGATATAGATAAGAGAATAGCCACTTAGGCTTATAGCTAGGGATAACATCCTAGGGTTGCATATTCCATAATGAACTTAACAGCAATAATAACAATTAACATGTTCCAAATAGGATTAACAAATAACAATCACACTCGACAACTAAATCAGTTTGCATGAATGCAGGATGATTAGTCAAACAACGTCTCTGACTCTCACTCGACACGTCGCTACGTGTTCTAGGTAAATTAAAGTCTCTAAAAGCTTACCCTAAGGTAAAGTCGATTCTGCGACAAAAGACACTTCTTCACATCAACATAGTAACTCATGATGATCTCCGGATCATCCGACTCATCTCAATCCGAGGGTCACAACTGCTCAACAAGCAAAGAGTATCACATACTCGGAAACTACCGGTTTCCCGGACTTATCCCCAGGATAGCCCAACAATTAGGCATGTCAAGTCGATCCAACCCCTTGGGTTGAACATACGGACTCGCACACGCAACTCCCACAATTAGGCATGTCGAGTCGATCCAACCCCTTGGGTTGAACATACGGACTCGCACACGCAACAAATGACAACGCCAAGTCGGTTCACTCAAAAGAGTCGAACATACGGACATTGCGCGTGTCCAATGACTATCGCCGAATCGATCCAATCCATCGGATTGAACATATGGATCCGCGCGAGTCGAAAGGTTATCGCTGAATCGATCCAATCCCTCGGATTGAACATACGGATTCACGCGAGGTAAAATGGCAATCGCTGAATCGATCCAATCCCTCTGATTGAACATACGGACTCACGCGTGCCTGAGTGACTACCGCCAAATCGATCCAATCCATCGGATTGAATATACGGATTCGCGCGTGTCGAAAAGTTGTCGCTGAATCGATCCAATCCCTCGGATTGAACATACGGATTCACGCGTGCCTGAGTGACTACCGCCGAATCGATCCAATCCATCGGATTGAATATACGGATTCGCGCGTGCCAACAATTATTGCCGAATCGGCCCAACCCGTCGGGTTTGGACATACGGATTCGCGCCGCAAAGTCGAAGATACACCCAACAACATAGCTGCTCCAATAGCACAACCACAATAGCTGCTCCAACAGCACAACAACAAACGCTGCTCCAACAGCACCACAACATCTACATACTCGAAGCCCCTCATCTTTCTCAATACTGGGATCCGACGACACTTCTCGTTTTCCAAAACTATGATTTGCATCCAAAGCTTCCTTCCGAGATTATTACCATTACTTAAAGATTTAGAGGTTGTTTAATGTCTTATGAGTTTTCTTTACAAAATAATTATCCTTTTAGTCTTATCGCGAATCCTATAAGTTCTCGGGATCTCCTAATCCCCAAATGACTCCAGAGAATGTCTCGATCCATACAACACCACAACAAGGCCCGAATCTCATTCGTCCTTTCAAGCTTTCTCAAAACTCTCAAAATAAAATCGGCATGACCTGCCCGCTTTTCTCACCGTTCAGAAACTCAGATTATAGTGCAAAAGCAGAATTAACTCATCATAATCAATCAACATGTCATATGTCAATATCTTAAGCAATAACCACATAGCACCTAGCATATAAGGCATGCACCACACATCCTAAATTACCCAATTAGCACTTAGCATGTCATTCACTCATCAAAAACATTCAGTAGATGCATCATCTACATTGTCAGCCGAAGCCTCAGAAAACATTTTCCAATCACACACAATTCCAGTGCATAAACAGTAAACAATGTCGAAACATCGACCCTAAGCATTAACTAGAGATTCAGTGAGAAGCCCTCACCTGAAAGTTCTCCAGTATGAGCGTCAAACGCTTCCTCACACTCAAAGTGTTGCTCCTCAGGAAATTCCTCAAAAGTTCCTTTAAAACAAAATCACAGAAATACTATCAGAATCTATCGAAAACTAAGTTATCGATACTTACTAAGGTTACTCGAAGTAATCTATACTCTAAGGTACGATAATCTAGCGCGAAAGACAAGTTTTCGGAAAAAGGAAATTTCCTCCTCTCCCCCTAATAGGGCTCGGCCACTTTTCACAATTATGGGGCTCGATTTTTCTTCGATCAAACTTGGTTCCTATGCTGTTATTGGCCGTAACTAAGGGTATTCTGAACTCGGAAAAATTATCGGATCAAAAACTCTCGCAGGGGTATTTTGGTCATGATTTTTAACTTAGAAATTTCAAAACTGAAATCCCAAAAATAAAATTTTGCAGAGACATCACCAACGACGTTTATGACAACTAATCCTACTAGCACTAAGCTAAGGCGATAGTTTTCAGCCTAAAGGTTGAAGCTTTACACCAAAAACTCCAAAAATGGGTATTTTAGGTTCAAATTGATTCCGACGGAATTCCGACGACATAACGGAAAATCTAACCCGGCAGAAGTGATCTTGGGCGCATAAGGAAGAGGTTTAGAATCAGAAATGAAAGATTCAGGATAGTTTTGCAAAAACCCATAAACTATCCACTCAGAAAACTCTACAGAAAAGCTATGGAAAAAGCGATCAGAGGTAAGGATTAGCGACTATACCTCGAAGCCTTGAAGTAGCAACTGATTGATCGACGATCAAGCAAGAAATGAACAAAAGCTCTTCTTCCTTCTTCCTCTTAGCAAATTCGCAGGTTTTGGAGAGAAATGGTGGAAATTTGTGATATTTTCTCATTTCTTGGCTATATATAGAGGTTGGCAAAACGCGGTAAAATGAAAGTTTCGCGAATCTGATTTTTCCGGCTTCATTCTCCATGAATTCTAAGATAGGTTTTGGCGAAAGAATTCCAAAACTAAAATGAGGTCTCCTTATATTTTGGGTGACTAATGCAAAGTCGGTGTAAAACTATTTTACCCGATAAGTTACTTTTTGCATCGAATGTCGGAATGGAAAACTTCCTTCTGAAGAAAGATTGAAATCATCAAGAGAAATGGGTGTACGCGTGTAGAATCTTCATTTGAAGCTCTGAATAGAAAAAGTCTTCATTGACGGTTGATTCTAGGGTTTTGAAAAACAAGGGATTCGGTTTCGGCAAACTTCCGATGATTGGAATCGGACGTTCGTAGATCCTAGAGTTTCGCCTCGAAATGATTGTGATATATGGAAAAAGAGAAGTTCTAATATTTCTCTAAAGATTTTTGGACTAAATTCCTACAGTGTTCCAAAGCTGGAAGTTTGTTGGAAATTATATTCCTATAGTGTTCCAAAGCTGGAACATAGTTTTGTTTCCTAAGGTTCTCGTCCTAGGTTTTAAATGCGAATATTAGTCGTGCTATAACTTAAATCGACTTCGATACAATCCTTTGACTTATCCTGAACTTTCTCCTTCATAAATTTATTTCATTTGGTAAACTCTTGTTCAGGTTTCCTTTCACGATACATCAAGCCTAATCGTAAATGGAAATCTCTTCCACTTATTCTAAGCTTAAAAACTTGGGTCTTACATTACTACCCTCCAAAAAGAAAGTTTCGTCCTCGAAACTTAGGGTTCAGTAAAAGCTCTGACTATTGTTCTTGATCTTTTCCTCTAACTCCCATATGGCATCGTCTGTGTCTTTGTTCCAAATAACTCTTACTAAAGCACTCTGCTTTCCCTTCGATTTTTTTCACTCTTCTAGTCCCAATGTTGACCAACGGCGTCTCAACAGACATATCATCTTTCAACTTGCCGAGGTTTAACTACAATCATCAATGATAACACCACTAAAACTCTTACTCGAATATGATCTCCAGCTTCTGAAGTCAATCTTTACCCTAAGATTCTCATTCCACTTAGCAAAATTCACTCGCTAATCTCTAGCTTGTGTCACCGAAATCCATAACAAGTTTCATTCACTCTTAGACTTTAAGCAACAGGTCCAAATATGACAACCTCAAGTGTTCATCTTAATACTAACACTTCCCTTTTTTGTAACTTGATCACCATCTCGTCAATCAACTTCTTAATCTCTCTATCAAATTCTAACCAACTTCGAGTCCTAGAAACTTAAGACAACAATTCATAGACTTAAAACCTGAACCTTCACCAAGTTTGGACCTCTAATGTCCGTTAATTCTTCATTGCTTCCTAAATGAATATCCATTTCTTCAAACTATATCTCCTTCGCAAGAGAACTTATACTTAATGCGAACTTTTTCCTCCCAGATCGACTAATCCTCCATCCAATCAAGTTAATCTTACCAATCCTTCTATCAAAGTCCATAGCCAGCTCTGATTCCGAATATCACCCCCTCAATATTAAGTTGATCAAGCCTAATACATCGAAGGTGAAATTTAGAAAAACCCACTGGAACAGTCAATGAGTTCCTATCATCCAATAGTCACAAATATCCTGACCTCACATCCTCAACGATTCCGCTACGGAACTACACGCCCTCGACATCATACGTATACTATCCATAAGAAATCTCTATGAGATTCATCTTCAGCTTCTAACTTCTTGTTAAACGCATTGGTGCATAACTACTTTCTAGGTTTACCGTGTTATTCTAAACCTCGTGTAATTTCTATAGCTAAAATACGAGCTACGGTCAAATAAGGTGTTAATAGGCGTAATAACTATAAGGTCAAAGCTCAAACAAACAGTTAGTACTCATCATAAGATAGCATCTCCATAACTATACAATATGATTAAGCAATAACTTCAATCAATTTTTAAGCGAAAAATCGCTTGCAGACAATCAATTTTCACTCTTTGCAGAGTCACACAACCTAGCACAGAAGACCTATTCCCCAACAACTCCCGAAAGACTCGACCAGCTCTGATACCACAATGTAACACCCCGATTTCGGTGGCGTCACTTTAGTAACCAAAAGTAAACTTAATGCGGAAAAACGTGAAATATTTTTTTTTTCGATAATAACTAAGACAAGACTGAAATAAATAAAACCCAACAATAAAAGCTAACAGAACTAATATACAATATATAAACAGCCCCCGCTGTAAGTAACAACCTCGTCACGAGTAATCTCCAGTGACGGAAAGAAAACTGCAATGCCCGTAGGCAAAAGTACAAACCAAAAGAAAAGGTTAAGTGTCCGCAACACTATCCCTCAAAATGAGAATAAGCTGGCCCATCGGCCTGAAACAAGACTTCCTAAGTCCAACCAACTCTCTGTGATTCCCGTAACGAAACCACACAAAAAGCTATAGGTGGGAAACTACCCTGTCCCGAATGAAACAAATAATGTTCAGAGCTAAGACTCTACTCCTACACTAGTCCCATCTCGAGGAGCTCACACTAACACTCAATCCTACATGCTAGCATGATCGTCGTCCGAATTCGAAATCCAGAACGACCTAGTCTACATACACCATCCGTCCTCCCCTCGCAATGCGCTCCTGTTCCAGCATCCCAACTCTAGTTTCCCCCGAAGGGTGAACCGTCGTGAACTAGTCCGCCAAAGACATCTGACAAAGGGCGTTTGTTCGCCAAAGCACACACAGAAGACGTGAGGGTCAACTCCAAAGAATTACATAAATAATAGCACCAATAGATATAGATAAGAGAATAGCCACTTAGGCTTATAGCTAGGGATAACATCCTAGGGTTGCATATTCCATAATGAACTTAACAGCAATAATAACAATTAACATGTTCCAAATAGGATTAACAAATAACAATCACACTCGACAACTAAATCAGTTTGCATGAATGCAGGATGATTAGTCAAACAACGTCTCTGACTCTCACTCGACACGTCGCTACGTGTTCTAGGTAAATTAAAGTCTCTAAAAGCTTACCCTAAGGTAAAGTCGATTCTGCGACAAAAGACACTTCTTCACATCAACATAGTAACTCATGATGATCTCCGGATCATCCGACTCATCTCAATCCGAGGGTCACAACTGCTCAACAAGCAAAGAGTATCACATACTCGGAAACTACCGGTTTCCCGGACTTATCCCCAGGATAGCCCAACAATTAGGCATGTCAAGTCGATCCAACCCCTTGGGTTGAACATACGGACTCGCACACGCAACTCCCACAATTAGGCATGTCGAGTCGATCCAACCCCTTGGGTTGAACATACGGACTCGCACACGCAACAAATGACAACGCCAAGTCGGTTCACTCAAAAGAGTCGAACATACGGACATTGCGCGTGTCCAATGACTATCGCCGAATCGATCCAATCCATCGGATTGAACATATGGATCCGCGCGAGTCGAAAGGTTATCGCTGAATCGATCCAATCCCTCGGATTGAACATACGGATTCACGCGAGGTAAAATGGCAATCGCTGAATCGATCCAATCCCTCTGATTGAACATACGGACTCACGCGTGCCTGAGTGACTACCGCCAAATCGATCCAATCCATCGGATTGAATATACGGATTCGCGCGTGTCGAAAAGTTGTCGCTGAATCGATCCAATCCCTCGGATTGAACATACGGATTCACGCGTGCCTGAGTGACTACCGCCGAATCGATCCAATCCATCGGATTGAATATACGGATTCGCGCGTGCCAACAATTATTGCCGAATCGGCCCAACCCGTCGGGTTTGGACATACGGATTCGCGCCGCAAAGTCGAAGATACACCCAACAACATAGCTGCTCCAATAGCACAACCACAATAGCTGCTCCAACAGCACAACAACAAACGCTGCTCCAACAGCACCACAACATCTACATACTCGAAGCCCCTCATCTTTCTCAATACTGGGATCCGACGACACTTCTCGTTTTCCAAAACTATGATTTGCATCCAAAGCTTCCTTCCGAGATTATTACCATTACTTAAAGATTTAGAGGTTGTTTAATGTCTTATGAGTTTTCTTTACAAAATAATTATCCTTTTAGTCTTATCGCGAATCCTATAAGTTCTCGGGATCTCCTAATCCCCAAATGACTCCAGAGAATGTCTCGATCCATACAACACCACAAACAAGGCCCGAATCTCATTCGTCCTTTCAAGCTTTCTCAAAACTCTCAAAATAAAATCGGCATGACCTGCCCGCTTTTCTCACCGTTCAGAAACTCAGATTATAGTGCAAAAGCAGAATTAACTCATCATAATCAATCAACATGTCATATGTCAATATCTTAAGCAATAACCACATAGCACCTAGCATATAAGGCATGCACCACACATCCTAAATTACCCAATTAGCACTTAGCATGTCATTCACTCATCAAAAACATTCAGTAGATGCATCATCTACATTGTCAGCCGAAGCCTCAGAAAACATTTTCCAATCACACACAATTCCAGTGCATAAACAGTAAACAATGTCGAAACATCGACCCTAAGCATTAACTAGAGATTCAGTGAGAAGCCCTCACCTGAAAGTTCTCCAGTATGAGCGTCAAACGCTTCCTCACACTCAAAGTGTTGCTCCTCAGGAAATTCCTCAAAAGTTCCTTTAAAACAAAATCACAGAAATACTATCAGAATCTATCGAAAACTAAGTTATCGATACTTACTAAGGTTACTCGAAGTAATCTATACTCTAAGGTACGATAATCTAGCGCGAAAGACAAGTTTTCGGAAAAAGGAAATTTCCTCCTCTCCCCCTAATAGGGCTCGGCCACTTTTCACAATTATGGGGCTCGATTTTTCTTCGATCAAACTTGGTTCCTATGCTGTTATTGGCCGTAACTAAGGGTATTCTGAACTCGGAAAAATTATCGGATCAAAAACTCTCGCAGGGGTATTTTGGTCATGATTTTTAACTTAGAAATTTCAAAACTGAAATCCCAAAAATAAAATTTTGCAGAGACATCACCAACGACGTTTATGACAACTAATCCTACTAGCACTAAGCTAAGGCGATAGTTTTCAGCCTAAAGGTTGAAGCTTTACACCAAAAACTCCAAAAATGGGTATTTTAGGTTCAAATTGATTCCGACGGAATTCCGACGACATAACGGAAAATCTAACCCGGCAAGAAGTGATCTTGGGGCGCATAAGGAAGAGGTTTTAGAATCAGAAATGAAAGATTCAGGATAGTTTTGCAAAAACCCATAAACTATCCACTCAGAAAACTCTACAGAAAAGCTATGGAAAAAGCGATCAGAGGTAAGGATTAGCGACTATACCTCGAAGCCTTGAAGTAGCAACTGATTGATCGACGATCAAGCAAGAAATGAACAAAAGCTCTTTCTTCCTTCTTCCTCTTAGCAAATTCGCAGGTTTTGGAGAGAAATGGTGGAAATTTTGTGATATTTTCTCATTTCTTGGCTATATATAGAGGTTGGCAAAACGCGGTAAAATGAAAGTTTCGCGAATCTGATTTTTCCGGCTTCATTCTCCATGAATTCTAAGATAGGTTTTGGCGAAAGAATTCCAAAACTAAAATGAGGTCTCCTTATATTTTGGGTGACTAATGCAAAGTCGGTGTAAAACTATTTTACCGATAAGTTACTTTTTGCATCGAATGTCGGAATGGAAAACTTCCTTCTGAAGAAAGATTGAAATCATCAAGAGAAATGGGTGTACGCGTGTAGAATCTTCATTTGAAGCTCTGAATAGAAAAAGTCTTTCATTGACGGTTGATTCTAGGGTTTTGAAAAACAAGGGATTCGGTTTCGGCAAACTTCCGATGATTGGAATCGGACGTTCGTAGATCCTAGAGTTTCGCCTCGAAATGATTGTGATATATGGAAAAAGAGAAGTTCTAATATTTCTCTAAAGATTTTTGGACTAAATTCCTACAGTGTTCCAAAGCTGGAAGTTTGTTGGAAATTATATTCCTATAGTGTTCCAAAGCTGGAACATAGTTTTGTTTCCTAAGGTTCTCGTCCTAGGTTTTAAATGCGAATATTAGTCGTGCTATAACTTAAATCGACTTCGATACAATCCTTTGACTTATCCTGAACTTTCTCCTTCATAAATTTATTTCATTTGGTAAACTCTTGTTCAGGTTTCTTTCACGATACATCAAGCCTAATCGTAAATGGAAATCTCTTCCACTTATTCTAAGCTTAAAAACTTGGTCTTACAGTACAGTTAGGAGGGAGGTCATGGATTTGGACACCGAGATGATTACGGTGGATTCCGACTCTGACTCCGAGAGCAGTGGGGAGAGCTACTCGCCGAGCCGCGATGAGGAGGAGGAGGATTGGTGACTGAGCT
>NC_080044.1:28268182-28306825 GCF_012489685.1 Lotus japonicus
TCGGATTGAACATACGGATTCACGCGTGCCTGAGTGACTACCGCCGAATCGATCCAATCCATCGGATTGAATATACGGATTCGCGCGTGCCAACAATTATTGCCGAATCGGCCCAACCCGTCGGGTTTGGACATACGGATTCGCGCCGCAAAGTCGAAGATACACCCAACAACATAGCTGCTCCAACAGCACAACCACAATAGCTGCTCCAACAGCACAACAACAAACGCTGCTCCAACAGCACCACAACATCTACATACTCGAAGCCCCTCTTTTCTCAATACTGGGATCCGACGACACTTCTCGTTTTCCAAAACTATGATTTGCATCCAAAGCTTCCTTCGAGATTATTACCATTACTTAAAGATTTAGAGGTTGTTTAATGTCTTATGAGTTTTTCTTTACAAAATAATTATCCTTTTAGTCTTATCGCGAATCCTATAAGTTCTCGGGATCTCCTAATCCCCAAATGACTCCAGAGAATGTCTCGATCCATACAACACCACAACAAGGCCCGAATCTCATTCGTCCTTTCAAGCTTTCTCAAAACTCTCAAATAAAATCGGCATGACCTGCCCGCTTTTCTCACCGTTCAGAAACTCAGATTATAGTGCAAAAGCAGAATTAACTCATCATAATCAATCAACATGTCATATGTCAATATCTTAAGCAATAACCACATGCACCTAGCATATAAGGCATGCACCACACATCCTAAATTACCCAATTAGCACTTAGCATGTCATTCACTCATCAAAAACATTCAGTAGATGCATCATCTACATTGTCAGCCGAAGCCTCAGAAAACATTTTCCAATCACACACAATTCCAGTGCATAAACAGTAAACAATGTCGAAACATCGACCCTAAGCATTAACTAGAGATTCAGTGAGAAGCCCTCACCTGAAAGTTCTCCAGTATGAGCGTCAAACGCTTCCTCACACTCAAAGTGTTGCTCCTCAGGAAATTCCTCAAAAGTTCCTTTAAAACAAAATCACAGAAATACTATCAGAATCTATCGAAAACTAAGTTATCGATACTTACTAAGGTTACTCGAAGTAATCTATACTCTAAGGTACGATAATCTAGCGCGAAAGACAAGTTTTCGGAAAAAGGAAATTTCCTCCTCCCCCCTAATAGGGCTCGGCCACTTTTCACAATTATGGGGCTCGATTTTTCTTCGATCAAACTTGGTTCCTATGCTATTATTGGCCGTAACTAAGGGTATTCTGAACTCGGAAAAATTATCGGATCAAAAACTGTCGCAGGGGTATTTTGGTCATGATTTTTAACTTAGAAATTTCAAAACTGAAATCCCAAAAATAAAATTTTGCAGGACATCACCAACGACGTTTATGACAACTAATCCTACTAGCACTAAGCTAAGGCGATAGTTTTCAGCCTAAAGGTTGAAGCTTTACACCAAAAAACTCCAAAAATGGGTATTTTAGGTTCAAATTGATTCCGACGGAATTCCGACGACATAACGGAAAATCTAACCCGGCAGAAGTGATCTTGGGCGCATAAGGAAGAGGTTTAGAATCAGAAATGAAAGATTCAGGATAGTTTTGCAAAAACCCATAAACTATCCACTCAGAAAAACTCTACAGAAAAGCTATGGAAAAAGCGATCAGAGGTAAGGATTAGCGACTATACCTCGAAGCCTTGAAGTAGCAACTGATTGATCGACGATCAAGCAAGAAATGAACAAAAGCTCTTCTTCCTTCTTCCTCTTAGCAAATTCGCAGGTTTTGGAGAGAAATGGTGGAAATTTGTGATATTTTCTCATTTCTTGGCTATATATAGAGGTTGGCAAAACGCGGTAAAATGAAAGTTTCGCGAATCTGATTTTTCCGGCTTCATTCTCCATGAATTCTAAGATAGGTTTTGGCGAAAGAATTCCAAAACTAAAATGAGGTCTCCTTATATTTTGGTGACTAATGCAAAGTCGGTGTAAAACTATTTTACCCGATAAGTTACTTTTTGCATCGAATGTCGGAATGGAAAACTTCCTTCTGAAGAAAGATTGAAATCATCAAGAGAAATGGTGTACGCGTGTAGAATCTTCATTTGAAGCTCTGAATAGAAAAAGTCTTCATTGACGGTTGATTCTAGGGTTTTGAAAAACAAGGGATTCGGTTTCGGCAAACTTCCGATGATTGGAATCGGACGTTCGTAGATCCTAGAGTTTCGCCTCGAAATGATTGTGATATATGGAAAAAGAGAAGTTCTAATATTTCTCTAAAGATTTTGGACTAAATTCCTACAGTGTTCCAAAGCTGGAAGTTTGTTGGAAATTATATTCCTATAGTGTTCCAAAGCTGGAACATAGTTTTGTTTCCTAAGGTTCTCGTCCTAGGTTTTAAATGCGAATATTAGTCGTGCTATAACTTAAATCGACTTCGATACAATCCTTTGACTTATCCTGAACTTTCTCCTTCATAAATTTATTTCATTTGGTAAACTCTTGTTCAGGTTTCCTTTCACGATACATCAAGCCTAATCGTAAATGGAAATCTCTTCCACTTATTCTAAGCTTAAAAACTTGGGTCTTACATTACTACCCTCCAAAAAGAAAGTTTCGTCCTCGAAACTTAGGGTTCAGTAAAAGCTCTGACTATTGTTCTTGATCTTTTCCTCTAACTCCCATATGGCATCGTCTGTGTCTTTGTTCCAAATAACTCTTACTAAAGCACTCTGCTTTCCCTTCGATTTTTTTCACTCTTCTAGTCCCAATGTTGACCAACGGCGTCTCAACAGACATATCATCTTTCAACTTGCCGAGGTTTAACTACAATCATCAATGATAACACCACTAAAACTCTTACTCGAATATGATCTCCAGCTTCTGAAGTCAATCTTTACCCTAAGATTCTCATTCCACTTAGCAAAATTCACTCGCTAATCTCTAGCTTGTGTCACCGAAATCCATAACAAGTTTCATTCACTCTTAGACTTTAAGCAACAGGTCCAAATATGACAACCTCAAGTGTTCATCTTAATACTAACACTTCCCTTTTTTGTAACTTGATCACCATCTCGTCAATCAACTTCTTAATCTCTCTATCAAATTCTAACCAACTTCGAGTCCTAGAAACTTAAGACAACAATTCATAGACTTAAAACCTGAACCTTCACCAAGTTTGGACCTCTAATGTCCGTTAATTCTTCATTGCTTCCTAAATGAATATCCATTTCTTCAAACTATATCTCCTTCGCAAGAGAACTTATACTTAATGCGAACTTTTTCCTCCCAGATCGACTAATCCTCCATCCAATCAAGTTAATCTTACCAATCCTTCTATCAAAGTCCATAGCCAGCTCTGATTCCGAATATCACCCCCTCAATATTAAGTTGATCAAGCCTAATACATCGAAGGTGAAATTTAGAAAAACCCACTGGAACAGTCAATGAGTTCCTATCATCCAATAGTCACAAATATCCTGACCTCACATCCTCAACGATTCCGCTACGGAACTACACGCCCTCGACATCATACGTATACTATCCATAAGAAATCTCTATGAGATTCATCTTCAGCTTCTAACTTCTTGTTAAACGCATTGGTGCATAACTACTTTCTAGGTTTACCGTGTTATTCTAAACCTCGTGTAATTTCTATAGCTAAAATACGAGCTACGGTCAAATAAGGTGTTAATAGGCGTAATAACTATAAGGTCAAAGCTCAAACAAACAGTTAGTACTCATCATAAGATAGCATCTCCATAACTATACAATATGATTAAGCAATAACTTCAATCAATTTTTAAGCGAAAAATCGCTTGCAGACAATCAATTTTCACTCTTTGCAGAGTCACACAACCTAGCACAGAAGACCTATTCCCCAACAACTCCCGAAAGACTCGACCAGCTCTGATACCACAATGTAACACCCCGATTTCGGTGGCGTCACTTTAGTAACCAAAAGTAAACTTAATGCGGAAAAACGTGAAATATTTTTTTTTTCGATAATAACTAAGACAAGACTGAAATAAATAAAACCCAACAATAAAAGCTAACAGAACTAATATACAATATATAAACAGCCCCCGCTGTAAGTAACAACCTCGTCACGAGTAATCTCCAGTGACGGAAAGAAAACTGCAATGCCCGTAGGCAAAAGTACAAACCAAAAGAAAAGGTTAAGTGTCCGCAACACTATCCCTCAAAATGAGAATAAGCTGGCCCATCGGCCTGAAACAAGACTTCCTAAGTCCAACCAACTCTCTGTGATTCCCGTAACGAAACCACACAAAAAGCTATAGGTGGGAAACTACCCTGTCCCGAATGAAACAAATAATGTTCAGAGCTAAGACTCTACTCCTACACTAGTCCCATCTCGAGGAGCTCACACTAACACTCAATCCTACATGCTAGCATGATCGTCGTCCGAATTCGAAATCCAGAACGACCTAGTCTACATACACCATCCGTCCTCCCCTCGCAATGCGCTCCTGTTCCAGCATCCCAACTCTAGTTTCCCCCGAAGGGTGAACCGTCGTGAACTAGTCCGCCAAAGACATCTGACAAAGGGCGTTTGTTCGCCAAAGCACACACAGAAGACGTGAGGGTCAACTCCAAAGAATTACATAAATAATAGCACCAATAGATATAGATAAGAGAATAGCCACTTAGGCTTATAGCTAGGGATAACATCCTAGGGTTGCATATTCCATAATGAACTTAACAGCAATAATAACAATTAACATGTTCCAAATAGGATTAACAAATAACAATCACACTCGACAACTAAATCAGTTTGCATGAATGCAGGATGATTAGTCAAACAACGTCTCTGACTCTCACTCGACACGTCGCTACGTGTTCTAGGTAAATTAAAGTCTCTAAAAGCTTACCCTAAGGTAAAGTCGATTCTGCGACAAAAGACACTTCTTCACATCAACATAGTAACTCATGATGATCTCCGGATCATCCGACTCATCTCAATCCGAGGGTCACAACTGCTCAACAAGCAAAGAGTATCACATACTCGGAAACTACCGGTTTCCCGGACTTATCCCCAGGATAGCCCAACAATTAGGCATGTCAAGTCGATCCAACCCCTTGGGTTGAACATACGGACTCGCACACGCAACTCCCACAATTAGGCATGTCGAGTCGATCCAACCCCTTGGGTTGAACATACGGACTCGCACACGCAACAAATGACAACGCCAAGTCGGTTCACTCAAAAGAGTCGAACATACGGACATTGCGCGTGTCCAATGACTATCGCCGAATCGATCCAATCCATCGGATTGAACATATGGATCCGCGCGAGTCGAAAGGTTATCGCTGAATCGATCCAATCCCTCGGATTGAACATACGGATTCACGCGAGGTAAAATGGCAATCGCTGAATCGATCCAATCCCTCTGATTGAACATACGGACTCACGCGTGCCTGAGTGACTACCGCCAAATCGATCCAATCCATCGGATTGAATATACGGATTCGCGCGTGTCGAAAAGTTGTCGCTGAATCGATCCAATCCCTCGGATTGAACATACGGATTCACGCGTGCCTGAGTGACTACCGCCGAATCGATCCAATCCATCGGATTGAATATACGGATTCGCGCGTGCCAACAATTATTGCCGAATCGGCCCAACCCGTCGGGTTTGGACATACGGATTCGCGCCGCAAAGTCGAAGATACACCCAACAACATAGCTGCTCCAATAGCACAACCACAATAGCTGCTCCAACAGCACAACAACAAACGCTGCTCCAACAGCACCACAACATCTACATACTCGAAGCCCCTCATCTTTCTCAATACTGGGATCCGACGACACTTCTCGTTTTCCAAAACTATGATTTGCATCCAAAGCTTCCTTCCGAGATTATTACCATTACTTAAAGATTTAGAGGTTGTTTAATGTCTTATGAGTTTTCTTTACAAAATAATTATCCTTTTAGTCTTATCGCGAATCCTATAAGTTCTCGGGATCTCCTAATCCCCAAATGACTCCAGAGAATGTCTCGATCCATACAACACCACAACAAGGCCCGAATCTCATTCGTCCTTTCAAGCTTTCTCAAAACTCTCAAAATAAAATCGGCATGACCTGCCCGCTTTTCTCACCGTTCAGAAACTCAGATTATAGTGCAAAAGCAGAATTAACTCATCATAATCAATCAACATGTCATATGTCAATATCTTAAGCAATAACCACATAGCACCTAGCATATAAGGCATGCACCACACATCCTAAATTACCCAATTAGCACTTAGCATGTCATTCACTCATCAAAAACATTCAGTAGATGCATCATCTACATTGTCAGCCGAAGCCTCAGAAAACATTTTCCAATCACACACAATTCCAGTGCATAAACAGTAAACAATGTCGAAACATCGACCCTAAGCATTAACTAGAGATTCAGTGAGAAGCCCTCACCTGAAAGTTCTCCAGTATGAGCGTCAAACGCTTCCTCACACTCAAAGTGTTGCTCCTCAGGAAATTCCTCAAAAGTTCCTTTAAAACAAAATCACAGAAATACTATCAGAATCTATCGAAAACTAAGTTATCGATACTTACTAAGGTTACTCGAAGTAATCTATACTCTAAGGTACGATAATCTAGCGCGAAAGACAAGTTTTCGGAAAAAGGAAATTTCCTCCTCTCCCCCTAATAGGGCTCGGCCACTTTTCACAATTATGGGGCTCGATTTTTCTTCGATCAAACTTGGTTCCTATGCTGTTATTGGCCGTAACTAAGGGTATTCTGAACTCGGAAAAATTATCGGATCAAAAACTCTCGCAGGGGTATTTTGGTCATGATTTTTAACTTAGAAATTTCAAAACTGAAATCCCAAAAATAAAATTTTGCAGAGACATCACCAACGACGTTTATGACAACTAATCCTACTAGCACTAAGCTAAGGCGATAGTTTTCAGCCTAAAGGTTGAAGCTTTACACCAAAAACTCCAAAAATGGGTATTTTAGGTTCAAATTGATTCCGACGGAATTCCGACGACATAACGGAAAATCTAACCCGGCAGAAGTGATCTTGGGCGCATAAGGAAGAGGTTTAGAATCAGAAATGAAAGATTCAGGATAGTTTTGCAAAAACCCATAAACTATCCACTCAGAAAACTCTACAGAAAAGCTATGGAAAAAGCGATCAGAGGTAAGGATTAGCGACTATACCTCGAAGCCTTGAAGTAGCAACTGATTGATCGACGATCAAGCAAGAAATGAACAAAAGCTCTTCTTCCTTCTTCCTCTTAGCAAATTCGCAGGTTTTGGAGAGAAATGGTGGAAATTTGTGATATTTTCTCATTTCTTGGCTATATATAGAGGTTGGCAAAACGCGGTAAAATGAAAGTTTCGCGAATCTGATTTTTCCGGCTTCATTCTCCATGAATTCTAAGATAGGTTTTGGCGAAAGAATTCCAAAACTAAAATGAGGTCTCCTTATATTTTGGGTGACTAATGCAAAGTCGGTGTAAAACTATTTTACCCGATAAGTTACTTTTTGCATCGAATGTCGGAATGGAAAACTTCCTTCTGAAGAAAGATTGAAATCATCAAGAGAAATGGGTGTACGCGTGTAGAATCTTCATTTGAAGCTCTGAATAGAAAAAGTCTTCATTGACGGTTGATTCTAGGGTTTTGAAAAACAAGGGATTCGGTTTCGGCAAACTTCCGATGATTGGAATCGGACGTTCGTAGATCCTAGAGTTTCGCCTCGAAATGATTGTGATATATGGAAAAAGAGAAGTTCTAATATTTCTCTAAAGATTTTTGGACTAAATTCCTACAGTGTTCCAAAGCTGGAAGTTTGTTGGAAATTATATTCCTATAGTGTTCCAAAGCTGGAACATAGTTTTGTTTCCTAAGGTTCTCGTCCTAGGTTTTAAATGCGAATATTAGTCGTGCTATAACTTAAATCGACTTCGATACAATCCTTTGACTTATCCTGAACTTTCTCCTTCATAAATTTATTTCATTTGGTAAACTCTTGTTCAGGTTTCCTTTCACGATACATCAAGCCTAATCGTAAATGGAAATCTCTTCCACTTATTCTAAGCTTAAAAACTTGGGTCTTACATTACTACCCTCCAAAAAGAAAGTTTCGTCCTCGAAACTTAGGGTTCAGTAAAAGCTCTGACTATTGTTCTTGATCTTTTCCTCTAACTCCCATATGGCATCGTCTGTGTCTTTGTTCCAAATAACTCTTACTAAAGCACTCTGCTTTCCCTTCGATTTTTTTCACTCTTCTAGTCCCAATGTTGACCAACGGCGTCTCAACAGACATATCATCTTTCAACTTGCCGAGGTTTAACTACAATCATCAATGATAACACCACTAAAACTCTTACTCGAATATGATCTCCAGCTTCTGAAGTCAATCTTTACCCTAAGATTCTCATTCCACTTAGCAAAATTCACTCGCTAATCTCTAGCTTGTGTCACCGAAATCCATAACAAGTTTCATTCACTCTTAGACTTTAAGCAACAGGTCCAAATATGACAACCTCAAGTGTTCATCTTAATACTAACACTTCCCTTTTTTGTAACTTGATCACCATCTCGTCAATCAACTTCTTAATCTCTCTATCAAATTCTAACCAACTTCGAGTCCTAGAAACTTAAGACAACAATTCATAGACTTAAAACCTGAACCTTCACCAAGTTTGGACCTCTAATGTCCGTTAATTCTTCATTGCTTCCTAAATGAATATCCATTTCTTCAAACTATATCTCCTTCGCAAGAGAACTTATACTTAATGCGAACTTTTTCCTCCCAGATCGACTAATCCTCCATCCAATCAAGTTAATCTTACCAATCCTTCTATCAAAGTCCATAGCCAGCTCTGATTCCGAATATCACCCCCTCAATATTAAGTTGATCAAGCCTAATACATCGAAGGTGAAATTTAGAAAAACCCACTGGAACAGTCAATGAGTTCCTATCATCCAATAGTCACAAATATCCTGACCTCACATCCTCAACGATTCCGCTACGGAACTACACGCCCTCGACATCATACGTATACTATCCATAAGAAATCTCTATGAGATTCATCTTCAGCTTCTAACTTCTTGTTAAACGCATTGGTGCATAACTACTTTCTAGGTTTACCGTGTTATTCTAAACCTCGTGTAATTTCTATAGCTAAAATACGAGCTACGGTCAAATAAGGTGTTAATAGGCGTAATAACTATAAGGTCAAAGCTCAAACAAACAGTTAGTACTCATCATAAGATAGCATCTCCATAACTATACAATATGATTAAGCAATAACTTCAATCAATTTTTAAGCGAAAAATCGCTTGCAGACAATCAATTTTCACTCTTTGCAGAGTCACACAACCTAGCACAGAAGACCTATTCCCCAACAACTCCCGAAAGACTCGACCAGCTCTGATACCACAATGTAACACCCCGATTTCGGTGGCGTCACTTTAGTAACCAAAAGTAAACTTAATGCGGAAAAACGTGAAATATTTTTTTTTTCGATAATAACTAAGACAAGACTGAAATAAATAAAACCCAACAATAAAAGCTAACAGAACTAATATACAATATATAAACAGCCCCCGCTGTAAGTAACAACCTCGTCACGAGTAATCTCCAGTGACGGAAAGAAAACTGCAATGCCCGTAGGCAAAAGTACAAACCAAAAGAAAAGGTTAAGTGTCCGCAACACTATCCCTCAAAATGAGAATAAGCTGGCCCATCGGCCTGAAACAAGACTTCCTAAGTCCAACCAACTCTCTGTGATTCCCGTAACGAAACCACACAAAAAGCTATAGGTGGGAAACTACCCTGTCCCGAATGAAACAAATAATGTTCAGAGCTAAGACTCTACTCCTACACTAGTCCCATCTCGAGGAGCTCACACTAACACTCAATCCTACATGCTAGCATGATCGTCGTCCGAATTCGAAATCCAGAACGACCTAGTCTACATACACCATCCGTCCTCCCCTCGCAATGCGCTCCTGTTCCAGCATCCCAACTCTAGTTTCCCCCGAAGGGTGAACCGTCGTGAACTAGTCCGCCAAAGACATCTGACAAAGGGCGTTTGTTCGCCAAAGCACACACAGAAGACGCGAGGGTCAACTCCAAAGAATTACATAAATAATAGCACCAATAGATATAGATAAGAGAATAGCCACTTAGGCTTATAGCTAGGGATAACATCCTAGGGTTGCATATTCCATAATGAACTTAACAGCAATAATAACAATTAACATGTTCCAAATAGGATTAACAAATAACAATCACACTCGACAACTAAATCAGTATGCATGAATGCAGGATGATTAGTCAAACAACGTCTCCGACTCTCACTCGACACGTCGCCACGTGTTCTAGGTAAATTAAAGTCTCTAAAAGCTTACCCTAAGGTAAAGTCGATTCTGCGACAAAAGACACTTCTTCACATCAACATAGTAACTCATGATGATCTCCGGATCATCCGACTCATCTCAATCCGAGGGTCACAACTGCTCAACAAGCAAAGAGTATCACATACTCGGAAACTACCGGTTTCCCGGACTTATCCCCAGGATAGCCCAACAATTAGGCATGTCAAGTCGATCCAACCCCTTGGGTTGAACATACGGACTCGCACACGCAACTCCCACAATTAGGCATGTCGAGTCGATCCAACCCCTTGGGTTGAACATACGGACTCGCACACGCAACAAATGACAACGCCAAGTCGGTTCACTCAAAAGAGTCGAACATACGGACATTGCGCGTGTCCAATGACTATCGCCGAATCGATCCAATCCATCGGATTGAACATATGGATCCGCGCGAGTCGAAAGGTTATCGCTGAATCGATCCAATCCCTCGGATTGAACATACGGATTCACGCGAGGTAAAATGGCAATCGCTGAATCGATCCAATCCCTCTGATTGAACATACGGACTCACGCGTGCCTGAGTGACTACCGCCAAATCGATCCAATCCATCGGATTGAATATACGGATTCGCGCGTGTCGAAAAGTTGTCGCTGAATCGATCCAATCCCTCGGATTGAACATACGGATTCACGCGTGCCTGAGTGACTACCGCCGAATCGATCCAATCCATCGGATTGAATATACGGATTCGCGCGTGCCAACAATTATTGCCGAATCGGCCCAACCCGTCGGGTTTGGACATACGGATTCGCGCCGCAAAGTCGAAGATACACCCAACAACATAGCTGCTCCAATAGCACAACCACAATAGCTGCTCCAACAGCACAACAACAAACGCTGCTCCAACAGCACCACAACATCTACATACTCGAAGCCCCTCATCTTTCTCAATACTGGGATCCGACGACACTTCTCGTTTTCCAAAACTATGATTTGCATCCAAAGCTTCCTTCCGAGATTATTACCATTACTTAAAGATTTAGAGGTTGTTTAATGTCTTATGAGTTTTCTTTACAAAATAATTATCCTTTTAGTCTTATCGCGAATCCTATAAGTTCTCGGGATCTCCTAATCCCCAAATGACTCCAGAGAATGTCTCGATCCATACAACACCACAACAAGGCCCGAATCTCATTCGTCCTTTCAAGCTTTCTCAAAACTCTCAAAATAAAATCGGCATGACCTGCCCGCTTTTCTCACCGTTCAGAAACTCAGATTATAGTGCAAAAGCAGAATTAACTCATCATAATCAATCAACATGTCATATGTCAATATCTTAAGCAATAACCACATAGCACCTAGCATATAAGGCATGCACCACACATCCTAAATTACCCAATTAGCACTTAGCATGTCATTCACTCATCAAAAACATTCAGTAGATGCATCATCTACATTGTCAGCCGAAGCCTCAGAAAACATTTTCCAATCACACACAATTCCAGTGCATAAACAGTAAACAATGTCGAAACATCGACCCTAAGCATTAACTAGAGATTCAGTGAGAAGCCCTCACCTGAAAGTTCTCCAGTATGAGCGTCAAACGCTTCCTCACACTCAAAGTGTTGCTCCTCAGGAAATTCCTCAAAAGTTCCTTTAAAACAAAATCACAGAAATACTATCAGAATCTATCGAAAACTAAGTTATCGATACTTACTAAGGTTACTCGAAGTAATCTATACTCTAAGGTACGATAATCTAGCGCGAAAGACAAGTTTTCGGAAAAAGGAAATTTCCTCCTCTCCCCCTAATAGGGCTCGGCCACTTTTCACAATTATGGGGCTCGATTTTTCTTCGATCAAACTTGGTTCCTATGCTATTATTGGCCGTAACTAAGGGTATTCTGAACTCAGAAAAATTATCGGATCAAAAACTGTCGCAGGGGTATTTTGGTCATGATTTTTAACTTAGAAATTTCAAAACTGAAATCCCAAAAATAAAATTTTGCAGGGACATCACCAACGACGTTTATGACAACTAATCCTAATAGCACTAAGCTAAGGCGATAGTTTTCAGCCTAAAGGTTGAAGCTTTACACCAAAAACTCCAAAAATGGGTATTTTAGGTTCAAATTGATTCCGACGGAATTCCGACGACATAACGGAAAATCTAACCCGGCAGAAGTGATCTTGGGCGCATAAGGAAGAGGTTTAGAATCAGAAATGAAAGATTCAGGATAGTTTTGCAAAAACCCATAAACTATCCACTCAGAAAACTCTACAGAAAAGCTATGGAAAAAGCGATCAGAGGTAAGGATTAGCGACTATACCTCGAAGCCTTGAAGTAGCAACTGATTGATCGACGATCAAGCAAGAAATGAACAAAAGCTCTTCTTCCTTCTTCCTCTTAGCAAATTCGCAGGTTTTGGAGAGAAATGGTGGAAATTTGTGATATTTTCTCATTTCTTGGCTATATATAGAGGTTGGCAAAACGCGGTAAAATGAAAGTTTCGCGAATCTGATTTTTCCGGCTTCATTCTCCATGAATTCTAAGATAGGTTTTGGCGAAAGAATTCCAAAACTAAAATGAGGTCTCCTTATATTTTGGGTGACTAATGCAAAGTCGGTGTAAAACTATTTTACCCGATAAGTTACTTTTTGCATCGAATGTCGGAATGGAAAACTTCCTTCTGAAGAAAGATTGAAATCATCAAGAGAAATGGGTGTACGCGTGTAGAATCTTCATTTGAAGCTCTGAATAGAAAAAGTCTTCATTGACGGTTGATTCTAGGGTTTTGAAAAACAAGGGATTCGGTTTCGGCAAACTTCCGATGATTGGAATCGGACGTTCGTAGATCCTAGAGTTTCGCCTCGAAATGATTGTGATATATGGAAAAAGAGAAGTTCTAATATTTCTCTAAAGATTTTTGGACTAAATTCCTACAGTGTTCCAAAGCTGGAAGTTTGTTGGAAATTATATTCCTATAGTGTTCCAAAGCTGGAACATAGTTTTGTTTCCTAAGGTTCTCGTCCTAGGTTTTAAATGCGAATATTAGTCGTGCTATAACTTAAATCGACTTCGATACAATCCTTTGACTTATCCTGAACTTTCTCCTTCATAAATTTATTTCATTTGGTAAACTCTTGTTCAGGTTTCCTTTCACGATACATCAAGCCTAATCGTAAATGGAAATCTCTTCCACTTATTCTAAGCTTAAAAACTTGGGTCTTACAGTACAGTTAGGAGGGAGGTCATGGATTTGGACACCGAGATGATTACGGTGGATTCCGACTCTGACTCCGAGAGCAGTGGGGAGAGCTACTCGCCGAGCCGCGATGAGGAGGAGGAGGATTGGTGACTGAGCTGGGAGGGTAGGTTAGGCTAGCGTCATTTTTTGTGGAGAGCTCTGATCGTCTTACTTTTTGGGACAGGGTAGGTTCCCGATGTGTGGCTTTTTGTGTGGTTCTTTTGAGGAGGATCACAGAGAGTCTGTCGGAGTATAAGGGTCTTTTGTTCAGGCCATTTTTGGGTGCCGACTTTCTCTTGGATAACTGTATATTTTGATACTTTTACTTACAGTGCTGGTTTGTATATATTTGCCTTCGGGCACACTACTTTGGAGTCACTGCGGGTTCGCGTGACATGGAGTGCAGCTGAGGCTGTACATATGTATATATTTGTATATCGGTTAGTTAATGTTGGGTTTTGTCTTTATTTATTTATCGCTTTATTTAAAGGAATCAATCGAAAAAAAAATTACCTGTTTTCCGCGTAAAGTTTGTTTTTGGTTACTAAAGTGGCACCTGGAAATCGGGGTGTTACAAGAAACAAACATCTGTACCTTACTCTTCAAGTAAGTACACCTCAATGTGGTTAGAAGTGAGATCCATGAGGATCAAGTAGTTGGGTTTTAAGGCAGAAAATTCTCATTCATTCCGGTAATGGTTATGTACTCTTATATTCAATTTGATAAAAAGGTTGCTACCTATCATCTATTAATTTATTTTTTTAATTAATATTATCTATCTCCCTAAGGTGATTCCTAACATGTGACGGGTAGGTCTGGTTCTCAAAATCAAGTATCAATAACACATTAAGCCGGTGAATTATTTCCCTATACCCTCCTACCTCAGATGTTTAATTTTCATTGTCATAGGGCAAATGTTTTATCCGAGCCATTAGGCAAAATTTCCTAAGTATCACCATGTCCCATGGCATATGATGACCCGAGGTTTATTCTATGTTTATCGAGTCCTTCTTGTTTCTTTCTTTTCCTTTTTGAGTCCTTTATTGAGTTTTAAGTCAAGTTGAGTCCCTTTTTAATTCATAATTGCATCTGCATTAGTTTAGTTGTTTTTAGTCTATTTATTTAGTTTTTTATTAGTTTTAGTTAGAGGGTAATTTCTATGGTCAGTTTTGAGCTGAAGTCCTTTGAATAAAGAGGGTTGATTGCATATTGAGAGTTTTATTTGATGAAATGAATGAATGGTTGCTGAATTATTGTGATTAAATGAGTGTTTCCATGAGCTACATTGGTGGAATGATGGTTTGTTGAGATTCTTTGAAGGTTTCAGGTGTTTTTGATGGCTAATGATGTTGATTGAAGACCAAGTAATGAGCCATGATGATAGTTGAAGAAGGAGTTACAAAATTCAGAGAAGAATCTGATGAGCCACGCATGTGCACCGGCTATGCCACTCACATGCGTGACTTTTCGGTGCAAAGAAAGCAAAGAGGAGTTGAAGGCCACGCATGTGCGCCACCTTGGCAACGCACATGTGTGGTGGGCTGACCAGGAGGAAGATTTGGACAGATTGTCCACGCATGTGCGTGGACATGCGTGGCGAACCGCTGAGAAGTCAATAAATTAGGTTTTTTTTTCATTTCATTGGGTATCTTGGCACTTTTCTGAACAAAACTTAAGTTCTAGTTTCTTTGAGCTTGTGGCAGACTTCTTGGCACACTTGTTTCAGGTTTTTGTTCTTGTAATTTGCATTATGAATTCTCTAGCCATGCTTGGCTAATTTCTCTTTGTAATTTGGGTGAAGTGAACCTTAGTTTTGATTATGGTTTGAACTTCTCAGTTTCTTATATGAATAAAGCTTATTTTCCATGTATCTTTTCCCTGAATCAATATTCTCTTGAGTGCACACAAGTGTTTTGCTTTCTTCTTGCACAACGGTAGTTGGTGAGGATTAAGGGACTTGGGATTAGATTGATTTGTTTGCTATCACTTAGGTATAAGGGTAGAAACTTATTGTGTTGACCTGAACTTATAAACTTCATTCTTCAATTGAATTGACTAGGCACTAAGGCATTAGGTTTGGCAAATGAAATTGAATGATTTACTTGATTAAGGTATTAACAAGTAGAGGTAGAGACTATAACATCATGGATAAGGATTCTAAACTTCATATAAGAACTTGATTTGAGAAACATAATTGGACTAAGTGGAGCTTTACCCAGGTTACTTCTCTTTCTGAATTATAATTCTAGGTTTTGATTACAAGTGTTTTTACACACAACCAAACTTCAAACCTATATTGCTTTTTCCTTTTACAATTCTGAATACTGAAGTCCTTGAACAATTTGATAAACAACTATGTCTGTGGTTCGATATCTTTGTATTACTTCGGGCAATCCGTACACTTGCGGAATTGCTATCAGCATACTTTATCTCCTTTCTAACAATGCAGCAATACAACATCCACAAGAAATTCACAACATGAATCACAAGCAAACATTCAGCATCACTTCATCAAGCATATAATTAAATAGCATTTGCAAACAGTCCAGTAAATAACAATATGTTTACTATCGCCTTAACGATTACTTATCCGTCATGTACCAGACAAGGTCTTGTCCAACTCCCCTTACCTTGATTTCTTAGTGGCTGAGAGTCTTGAGGCTCCAAGCCTGCATTCATGGGCCATATAAGTCATAATAAGCTCTCTAATAACTTAATTAAAGTTAATTAGGGCTTAACTACACTTAGTCATTTTCCCTAGTTTATTTTTTAACCCTTAAGGTCTTTGTCATTACTAAGCCTTCCTCTGATCATCCTAAGATTCTTAATAATCTCAGATTAGTCCCCTAGTACTTAACTAAAGTCAGATTATGCAAATTAAGCTTAATTCTACTTAATCAAAATTTTCATTAAACATAAGCTTACTTGTTAACTAAGAAATTATATCCTAAGCTTCTAACATACTTCCAGAAGCCTATTCCTATAGTTTTCCACGTTTTGAGTTCAACTAAACCATTTTCAAAGGCATCTGGGCACTATAGCTACCTCAATTAGCCAATTTTAGAACCGGCCGAGAGGTGAAATTGGGGTTTTTCACCTGAGGGTTCTATCATCAATTCTACCTATCCTAAAATTGGTTCTAAGCTGGTCTAAAGCTTCCTAAAAATATTCTAACATGCTCAAGGATACGTTTTGGAGTGAAAATCATGCAAAAATGAGCGAGTTGCAGAAACTCACTCACCGAAGAAGATGACCGGAGTTGTCCAAATCGTCACGTCCGAGCTATTCTGGGTACTGGAACTTGGTCTATATGTTATAGTGATGAGTTTGGTATCAATGGGTGCTACTATGGTGGTCTGGAGCATGAGAAACGTCGAGTTACAGTTGAAGAACTTGCCGGATTCTGGAAATGGCTCGCCGGAGTTGAAGGTTCTTCTCGGTTTTGAGCTTTCCTTGCTCAAAGCTTCACAAAAATGACCCAGATCGACTCCACACCCTCTCAGGAACTCAATGAATCAAAAATTACACTCTAACACTCAGTGAATTGGGAGAATCGAAGAGAAGAAGCTTGTGAAGTTCTCCTCGGTTTTCCTCACTTTCTCGGCTCTTTGGTCACTCTTGGCTTGCTCTGAGACTTGGAATGGAAAGAAGAGGACTTAAGGGCTTCAGAATGGTCCATTATATAAGCTGAAAGCTAGTAAGTTTTGAAAATCAAGTTTAAGCTCTAATCCAAGTTGCACCACCTATGGAATTGCATGCATCCTGATTATCACAAGGTTCCAGAAGCTGCTGCAGGTCTAATCATGTCCAGGCTTCATTCAGGAGGGGTTTATGGGAACTATAAGTCATCATAGTGCTTACTATTGATGAATAGTAGTGTGTCATCATGGATGAATAGTAACCTAAGGCACCGGTTGGTCAATTATTTTATTCTGTCTTCAAGTCGGGACAAACTGGCTACTATGCTTCATCATTTATAATTACTAAGGGTTTTATAGTAGTGTATTTTCCCTCTGAATGCTCAATACTAACACATCTTACTCATTAGGGTTTGGTTTGTTGGTCCGACTATCGATCGATCTTAGACAGTGTATCTCTACTGTCAAGAGATCCGATCAGAGTAGCTTCCTATCCTCATCTACTCGAGTTACTCATCTAAATGGGAGTTATGACGACCATGTCTTTGGTACTTTTGATTGTCGGTTCGATCTAATCGTCACACCAACTTTCTATCGTTGCATCGTAAATCGTGTACAAAAATTAGGTCACATGTTACACACAAGCACACACACACACACACACACACACATGGTCATCGACTAATGGTCATCACCTTATTGGTTAGAGTATGAGATGTTACACCTCTCATGTTAGTTTTAGGTTTGAAAGACAACTTCTTTTTATAATGGGGGCTTTCTTTCATTTGATCCAGTTTAAAGTGAATAGTAAGTAACTTTTAAATTGAATTGTCGCTCAAAATTTCTCTACAAAACCTCTATAAGGGTGAGAAAAACTTCAGCGGGCTCCGAAAATAAAACCTATCAAAATTACAATCAGAATTCAAGAAATTAAGCACACATCATATAAATAGAATTTTTTTTCCGCTCTAATTAAGAATCATGACTCATTGGGTGTTTTCACGACGAGGGATCATTTTTTGAATATTTCGAAACGTAACCAAATTTTCAATAATTGTTCCAAAATTCACCACTTGAAATATAACTGCATATATAATGAGTTATGAATACTATTTCACTTGTAATCACACACTTTTTTACAAACATCCATAGGCTAACGCAAAGCTTTAAGCGTAAAACAAGTACTCAAATAATAATTTAACTCTCGAAATTCTAGGTCTTACAAGAGTGCTTTTCTCAAGCTTTTTGCTAATATAATTTTCTCTCTATAAAAAATGACACATGCTGTCATCTGGAAAATTTTGCAGCTACTAGAAAACCTATCAATAAAATGATAGTTCACATGATGCAGATTTCCTTGGGCAGAAAGCTAACTCTTTCAGTACTTCAAGTGGATTACGTGACCCACAACAAATTTTCATGGACTGTAAGTATGTTGAATTCTTCAAAATATGCTTTGCAAGTTTTAGGTCATTTTCTCTACCTCCATAGCATTTCAAATAACACTTAGTTAAGCATAAAGTAAGGCACTCAGGAGCAAAATCAGGGTATGGTAGAACATCCTCAGCTTGAAAAGAAATATCAAGTGTAAAACTTTGAAGCTTGGGGCAATTCTTGAGCATCAATAGTACCCAATGTGATTTTTTAACAAAAGGCACAGTGAGGACCAAATGTCTTAAATGAGAAAATCCAGCAACTGCATTACCAACATCAACCCCAAACTCTTCATAATCTTGAATGGTCAAAATTTCCACATTAGATATTGCTTCCAAAAGATAATTGGTACTATCGTAATTCATATATTCCAAACCAATAAAACGTATATCAGCCTTCACCAATTCAGGTAAGTTTTTAACCCGTTCCTTACAAACAGGGCCACTATATTCATAATCAAGCCAATTTATTTTCAAATCCTCAAGCATTGGACATCCACAAAGAAGGTCCATAAAATATTGAGGTTCTTGAAATTTCACAGTTTCCAAATCTAGTGATTTGAGGGAGGGAAGCTCAATAAAAGAAGAAGCAGTCAGAGATACCTCTTTCAACTTGAGAGCAACAAGGGTTTTGCAACTGAGAATTTTGGGGCTCAAACAAATGATATACTCGTATCCCAAATACTGAGGATCAAATTCAATCTCGATGTCCATGTTCTCAACCCCACGTTGAATAACAGTGTCCACCCAAACATTGATATCGGCATTGGCACGTTCATCATGAAAAACCTCGTATTTGAGACGGAACGTTCTGATAGGTCGTTGCACACCTCTGGCAAGAATGGTGGCGTATATTAACCTTTCAAAGCAATATGATGGTTTAAGGTTTTTGAGATAAGTTTGATTGTCATAGTTGAGAACGGGGACTGAGATCCATAGGGATCTCCACCTCTTTGAAAGAACGCTTGTGGCAATTGCTTGTTCAGTTGGAAGAAAAGACAGTATGTGACAGAGGATATCGTCTGATAAATGGCTAATCATGTCTTCCATATTGGCGACCAGCTGAAATAGTGTATGTATGGTGACAACGATGAGATAGTGCCTCAAGACTGTCACCGTAGATCGATGTTGGTAGCAAAAGAGAAAGCCCTTCCAGGAATCATTAGAAATGATTTTTTTTGTGTTCTCCCAAGGAGCTATGAGAAGCCATGGGTGAGACTATGTTTCTTTAACACTATTCAGTGACGCTATATATAAAAGTAAAATTGACTTCACCTATACATTAATAATAATATTAATTAGTTATTAATAATATTTTATTCTATCCACTTTAATTATTAATTGTAAAAAATTTAGTTTCTCATATTTATAAATTTTATTTTTATTTAAATTTTAATTAATAAGTAAAATTGACTTGACCAATACATTACTAACAATATTAATACTTTAAAAAAATTAATTATTATAAATAAATATAGTATATATGTATATTTACTTGAAAATTTATTTATTGCTATATTTAATATTCTAATATATAAATAGTCAAAGAAACATAAGAAAATCAATATCATATGAATATCAATATCATTATCACTATCAATTAATTAATATATATAAAATATATGTATATATATATATATAAAATTTACTTGACCTTTACATTATTAAAAAATTATTTAAATATTAATAAATCTTTATATTTTTCATTATATCAATTACTAATTGTACTACTTTTCAGCTTCTTATTAATAATGACTATGTCAAAAAAATTAAAAATAATAAATATAATATTAATTATCAGTAAAAGTAAAATTTAATTGATATTTGCATTAATAAAAATATTAGTTAGTTACTAATAATCTTATTCATTATATTAAGTACTAATTTAAAACTTTTTCAACTTGACTAACTTTAAACTTTTCAATTTCTCATACAAATCAAAACTTTAGGAAATATTTTAAATAATAATAATAATAAATATAATTGACTTCATGTCTTCATCAATGATAATAATAATTATTTATAATAAATTTTATGGTTATAACCAGCATAAATTTTATATAATGTAAAAAAAAAAGGAAAATTTACTTGACTTTTTCATTGAACAACATTAATTAGTTATAAATAGTCTTTTATAAAGGAGAACTAGAAATTAAACCCGTGCGTTGCACGGGTTTGTTTTTAAGTTATATGTCTATCATTTGTTAAAATAATTTATGTAATATGACAAATTATTGAATAGTAGATTATTAAGAATATGATAAACATATTACATTAATGAAGCTCAATAAAAAAATTACTGTACACTAATTTTATTAGTTTTTTTTGTAATAAACATTTGGTACCGGTCACCGTTTGGATATACCGACATATTCGAGATTTAGTCACAATTAAGACTGCTCATCACTCTCCCAGAGTATATTGTGTGGGGATCGAATCCGAGAGCTCTTCACACACACTCAGCCTCCGTTGCCAACTGAGCTACCCCTCTTGGATTAATTTTTTAGTATATTAAAGCACATATTTTATATTTTATATTTTTTTTATAAAAATTATCTTCAATTTATTTTGTGATTATATGTTTAAATAGTAATGCACTCCCAATATTAAGTAAAATGATAAAATTATATAATTAGTGTAAGACCCAAGTTTTTAAGTTTAGAATAAGTGAATAAAACTCCTATTAACGATTAGGTTGATGTATTGTGAAGGAAAACCTGAACAAGAGTTTATTGAATGGAATAAATTTATGAAGGAGAAAGTTCATGAAAAGTCTAAGGATTGTATCGAAGTCGGTAAAAGTTATAGCACGATTAGTATTCGCTTAAACCTAGGGCAAGAGCGCTGGTGAATAGCTAATTTGCACTTAAAGACACGATGGAAACTAATTCCAAAAATCTTCAGAGAAATGTTAGAACTTCTCTTGATTCTTCTATAACAAGCGTTTCGATGCGAAACCCTAGAAGGTACGAACGTCCGATTCCAATCCTCGGAGGTTTGCCGAAACTAAAACCCTGATAGTTCAAGAAACCTAGAATGAACGGTTGATGAAGACTTTTTCTATTCGGAGCTTCAAATGAAGATTCCACACGCGTACACCCATTTCTCTTGATGTTTCCAATCTTTCTTCAGAAAGAAGATTTCTCATCCGACATCCACTGCAAAAAGTAGTTTATCAGGTAAAATAAATTTACACCGACTTTGGATTGTTTACATTAATTCCAAGAAACCTCTTTTGAGTTTTGGAATTCTGTCGCCAAAACCTATCTTAGAATTCACGGAGAATGAAGCCGGAAAAATCGGAATCGCGAAATTTTCATTTTCCCGCGTTTTCCCATCCCCTATAAATAGGAGAAAAAGATCAAAACCTTCACCATTTTCACCATAGAGGCCGCGAGCTTGAGAGGAGAGGGAGCAGAAAATATTTTCGCCGTTTCTTGCTTGATCGTTGCTCTGACAATTGCTACTTGAAGGTATCCAGGTATAGTTACTAATCCTTGCCTCTGATCGTCAATTCCGTCGTTTTTCTCTATGTCTTTCTGTACTCTAAGTTTTGAGGTTTTTGCAAAACTGTCCAAATAACTTCATCTTTCTATCTAAACCTCTTCCCTACGTGCCCAAGAGCATGTTTAGCGGATTACATTTCGCCGATTCTCGCCGAACTACCGTCGAGTTTCAATTCTGCTCCAAATACCCATTTTTAGACAAACTTTCGTCCTTTGGGCTGAAAACTATCGACTTAGCTTAGCGCTAGTAGGATTAGTCGTCATAAACGTCGTTGGTGACGTGCCCATCCAATTTGTTTTTCGAATTTCCAATTTTGAAATTCTGAGCTAAAAATATTGACCAAAATACCCCTGCGACAGTTTTCGATCCGATAATTTTTCCGAGTTTTGATTCGCCTTAGTTACGACTAGTGATAGCCTAGGAACCAAGTTTGATAGAAGAAAAATCGGCGCACACAATTAAAGTGTGTGGCCGTGAGCTATCCAAGGGGAGGAAGAAAATTTCTTTTTCGAAAACTTGTCCGATCGCGTTAGATTATCGTACCTCGGTAAATATGCTACTTCGTGTAACCTTAGTGAGTATTGATTGCTGAGTTTCTGACTGATTATGATGGAATTCTGTGGTTTTTGCTCTAAGGTTCATTTGAGGAGTTTCCAGGAGAAGAAGGCGTGGAGTGTGAAGGAACATTCGAGGATAACCCTGGAGGAACTACAGGTGAGGGCTACTCACTGAACTATTAGCTAATGCTTTAGGTGTCGACGTATTCGACTTGATTTACTGTTTATGCACTTGTTTGTGTTTGACTGGGAAAGGTTTTCTGAGGCTTCGACTGACAATGATGATTATTCATCTATTGATTGTTTTTGAGATTGACTCACATGCTATGTGCTAAGTGGTTAATCTAGGATGTGTGATATTTGCTCTATATGCTAAGTGCTACATGGTTAATCTAGGATGTGTTGATATATGTGCCATGACTGTTGGGTTGTGCTAATTTAACTATGCTATTACACATATATCTACTGTACTTCAGAGTGAGGATAACGGGCAAGTCATGCCAAAATTTACTATGAGAGTTTGGGAAAGTTTGATGGGACGAACGGAGATTCGGGCCTCGTTATTGTTTTAGTGGATCGAGACATTCTCTGGGAGTTATTTGGGATTATGGGATCTTTGAAACTCATAAGATTTGCGATAAAACTAAATGGAAACTATTTTGCAAGGAAAATTCATAAGACACTAAACAACCTCTAAACCTTTAAATAATGATAACAATCTCGGATGAAAGCTTAGGATTTGAATATTAGTTTTGGAAAACGAGAAGTTTCGTCGAATCCAAGTGTTGAGGAAACTAATGTAAGATCAAGTTTTGATCTAGTAGTACAACTCTATGTTTTGATGATTACAAGTTAACCTTTTGATATGAACAATTGTGGTACTCTAACGTGTTTTTCTGAGTGTGCTATTTACAGGCTCTGACCTCAACTCAATCTCACACAAATCAGAAGCACTGTGTATAAAGGGTAACCCAAGCAACGCTTTTGCATTCACCATGTTCAGTATGAACAGTGGAAAAGCTTCAGAAGTTCTGAAGCTATACAAACTCTGATGTGGACTCAGTCGCTAGAAGCTCTGAAGATCCAGAAGTTCTGATAACCAAGAAACACTAAAGGTTCAGATGTTCTGATGGTGTAGAAGACTCTGAAGATCCAGAAGCTGAATAGTGGAAACTCTGAAGTCCAGAAGCAAGAAACTCTGAAGGCCATGTTCTTCCCTCTGAGTTCAAAATCAGAAGATACAATGGTCAGAGGATCTGTGCTTTCCCTCTGACTCTGATCAACCGGCTTCACAAGTTCCAATATGAAGTATTCCCCTGATCAGAAGTCTCCTAGGTTAAAAGGTCAAGTCGCTATCCAAGTACAAAAGCAAGTGTACCTTCCTGACGACCTACCTAACGTTCTCAGCCACAGCAGAAGCTGGATTTTCCAGAACTGCCCTCCAACGGTAGCATTTCCCATGCAACGCTCAACCCTAATCCTTGGAGTATATATAGAGGCTGAAGATTGAAAGAAGCGGCTAGAAGAAAAGAAACAAATACATACGCGCAAGACATATTCAAAATATTCTAAGCTTTCTTTCATCTGAAATTCATTGTGTTTACTATTAGCTTTTTAGAAGCAAATCTCTTGTAAACAATTCTTTGATAAACAGTTTGTTTAGTTCCTTTAGGAGATCAAGGTTGATCGGATCCTAGAGAAGACTAAGAGAGTGAATCTTAGTGTGAGCTAAGTCAGTGTAATTGTTAGTCACTTGTAGGTTTCAAGTGCAGTTGTAACTCTTACCTGATTAGTGGATTGCCTTCATTCTAAGAAGGAAGAAATCACCTTAACGGGTGGACTGGAGTAGCTTGAGTGATTTATCAAGTGAACCAGGATAAAATCCTTGTGTGCTTTTCTATCTCTTATCTTTAGCACTTAAGTTCTCGAAAGATTTGTCAAAATCTTTAAGGTGGAAGTTTTGTTCTGAAAACGTTATTCAAACCCCCCCTTTCTACCGTTTTTCATACCTTCAATTGGTATCAGAGCGCAAGTTCTGATTACCACACCTAACAGTGTTTAGTGATCCGGGCCGGTGTGAAAAACAATGGCTGCCACCACCAGTGAAACTCAAAGAGATGGTTACAACGCAAAGCCTCCTATGTTCGATGGTCAAAGGTTCGAATATTGGAAAGATAGACTGGAAAGTTTCTTTCTGGGTTTCGATGCAGATCTCTGGGATATTATTGTGGATGGCTATGAGCGTCCAGTTGATGCTGATGGCAAGAAGATCCCAAGGTCAGAGATGACTGCAGATCAAAAGAAGTTGTACTCACAACATCACAAAGCAAGAGCAATTCTTCTAAGTGCTATTTCCTATGAGGAGTACCAGAAGATTACAGATCGTGAGTTTGCTAAAGGCATTTTTGAATCTCTGAAGATGTCTCATGAAGGAAACAAGAAAGTCAAAGAATCAAAGGCATTGTCTTTGATCCAAAAGTATGAATCCTTCATCATGGAGCCAAATGAGTCCATTGAAGAAATGTTCTCCAGATTTCAATTGCTTGTAGCTGGCATACGACCTCTCAACAAGAGCTACACAACAAAAGATCATGTCATAAGGGTCATCAGGTGTCTTCCTGAAAGTTGGATGCCTTTGGTGACTTCAATAGAGCTCACGAGAGACGTTGAGAATATGAGTTTAGAAGAACTCATCAGCATTTTGAAATGCCATGAGCTGAAACGCTCAGAGATGCAAGATCTGAGGAAAAAGTCCATAGCCTTGAAATCCAAATCTGAAAAGGCTAAGGTTGAGAAGTCAAAGGCTCTTCAAGCTGAAGAAGAAGAATCTGAAGAAGCATCAGAGGATTCTGATGAAGATGAGCTGACTCTGATCTCCAAGAGACTCAACCGCATCTGGAAGCACAGGCAGAGCAAGTTCAAAGGCTCTGGAAAGGCAAAAGGAAAGTATGAGTCCTCAGGCCAGAAGAAGTCTTCAATCAAGGAAGTCACATGTTTTGAGTGCAAAGAATCTGGGCACTACAAAAGTGATTGTCCAAAGTTGAAGAAAGACAAGAAGCCAAAGAAGCACTTCAAGACGAAGAAGAGTCTGATGGTGACATTTGATGAATCAGAGTCAGAGGATGTTGACTCTGATGGTGAAGTCCAAGGACTCATGGCAATTGTCAAAGACAAGGAAGCAGAGTCAAAGGAAGTTGTTGACTCTGACTCAGAATCAGAAGGAGATCCTAACTCAGACGATGAAAATGAGGTATTTGCTTCTTTCTCTACCTCTGAACTGAAACATGCTTTGTCTGATATCATGGATAAGTATAACTCTTTATTGTCTAAGCATAAAAAGTTGAAAAAGAACTTATCTGCTGTCTCCAAGACTCCTTCTGAACATGAGAAAATTATTTCTGATTTGAAAAATGAAAATCATGCTTTGGTAAATTCTAACTCTGTGCTTAAGAACCAGATTGCTAAGTTAGAAGAAATTGTTGCCTGTGATGCCTCTGATTGTAGAAATGAATCTAAGTATGAAAAGTCTTTTCAAAGATTCCTAGCTAAAAGCGTGGATAGAAGCTTAATGGCTTCAATGATCTATGGCGTAAGCAGAAATGGAATGCATGGCATAGGCTATTCTAAACCAATTAGAAATGAGCCTTCTGTGTCTAAAGCTAAATCCTTGTATGAATGCTTTGTTCCCTCTGGTACCATATTGCCTGATCCTGTACCTGCTAAAATTGCTAAAAACCCTCTTAAAAAGGGATCTTTCTCTATGACTAAATATCATGCAAATATTCCTTTAAAATATTATGTTGAGACACCCAAGGTGATCAGAACCTCTGGGGTAACTAACAAAAGAGGACCCAGAAAGTGGGTACCTAAGGACAAGATTATCTATGTTGCAGATATCCTTGATAGCTCCACTGAAACACCAATCATGGTATCTGGACAGTGGATGCTCGCGTCACATGACGGGAGAAAAGCGTATGTTCCGAGAGCTGAAACTTAAGCCTGGAGGCGAAGTTGGCTTCGGAGGAAATGAAAAGGGTAAAATTATTGGTACTGGCACTATTTGTGTAGATAGTAGTCCATGCATTGATAATGTTTTATTGGTAGACGGCTTAACACATAACTTATTGTCTATAAGTCAATTAGCTGACAAGGGTTATGATGTTATATTCAATCAAAAGTCCTGCCGGGCTGTAAGTCAGATCGATGGCTCTGTTCTGTTTAACAGCAAGAGGAAGAACAACATTTATAAGATCAGATTATCTGAGTTGGAGGCTCAGAATGTGAAGTGCCTTCTGTCTGTTAATGAAGAGCAGTGGGTATGGCATAGACGGTTAGGGCATGCCAGTATGAGAAAGATTTCTCAGCTGAGCAAGCTAAACCTTGTCAGGGGCTTACCCAATCTGAAGTTCGCTTCAGACGCTCTTTGTGAAGCATGTCAGAAAGGCAAATTCACAAAAGTCCCTTTCAAGGCAAAGAATGTTGTCTCAACCTCAAGGCCGTTAGAACTTCTGCATATCGACCTGTTTGGACCAGTGAAAACTGAGTCTATAGGTGGCAAGAGATATGGGATGGTTATCGTTGATGACTATAGCCGCTGGACATGGGTAAAGTTTCTAACCCGCAAGGATGAGTCTCATGCTGTGTTCTCTACCTTCATTGCTCAAGTGCAAAACGAGAAGGCTTGTAGGATTGTGCGTGTCAGAAGTGACCATGGTGGAGAGTTTGAGAATGACAAGTTTGAGAGTCTGTTTGATTCCTATGGAATTGCACATGATTTCTCTTGTCCCAGAACTCCTCAACAAAATGGTGTTGTTGAGAGGAAGAACAGAACTCTTCAGGAGATGGCTAGAACCATGCTCCAAGAAACTGGCATGGCTAAGCACTTTTGGGCAGAGGCAGTAAATACAGCATGTTACATTCAGAACAGAATCTCTGTGAGACCAATTCTGAATAAGACTCCTTATGAATTGTGGAAGAACATAAAACCCAACATTTCTTATTTTCATCCTTTTGGCTGTGTTTGTTATGTTCTCAATACTAAGGATAGATTGCATAAATTTGATGCTAAGTCTTCTAAGTGTCTATTACTTGGTTATTCTGATAGATCTAAAGGTTTTAGATTTTATAATACTGATGCTAAGACTATTGAAGAATCTATTCATGTTAGATTTGATGATAAGCTTGACTCTGACCAGTCAAAGCTAGTTGAAAAGTTTGCAGATTTAAGCATTAATGTTTCTGACAAAGGCAAAGCTCCAGAGGAAGTTGAGCCAGAGGAAGATGAACCAGAGGAAGAAGCTGGTCCCTCTAACTCACAAACTCTGAAGAAGAACAGAATCACTGCAGCTCACCCTAAGGAATTGATTCTGGGCAACAAAGATGAACCAGTCAGAACCAGATCTGCCTTCAGACCCTCTGAAGAGACCTTGCTGAGTCTGAAAGGATTGGTGTCCTTAATTGAACCCAAGTCCATAGATGAAGCTCTTCAGGACAAGGAGTGGATTCTGGCCATGGAAGAAGAATTGAATCAATTTTCCAAGAACGATGTTTGGAGCCTAGTGAAGAAGCCTGAGAGTGTCCATGTTATTGGAACAAAATGGGTATTCAGAAACAAGCTAAATGAGAAAGGAGATGTAGTCAGAAACAAGGCAAGGCTAGTTGCTCAAGGCTACAGCCAGCAGGAAGGAATAGACTACACTGAAACATTTGCCCCGGTAGCAAGACTGGAGGCAATCAGACTGTTGATCTCCTTCTCAGTAAATCACAACATAGTTCTACATCAGATGGACGTAAAGAGTGCCTTCCTAAATGGTTATATCTCAGAGGAAGTCTATGTTCATCAACCCCCAGGATTTGAAGATGAAAAGAAACCAGACCATGTGTTCAAATTGAAGAAATCACTCTACGGTCTGAAGCAAGCTCCCAGAGCATGGTATGAGAGACTTAGCTCATTCCTTCTGGAGAATGAGTTTGTAAGGGGTAAAGTAGATACAACTCTTTTTTGCAAGACTTATAAAGATGATATCTTAATTGTGCAAATTTATGTTGATGATATTATATTTGGTTCTGCTAATCAATCTCTATGCAAAGAATTTTCTGAGATGATGCAGGCTGAATTTGAGATGAGTATGATGGGAGAATTAAAGTACTTTCTGGGAATACAAGTTGATCAAACACCAGAAGGAACATATATCCATCAGAGCAAGTACACTAAAGAACTTCTGAAGAAGTTCAATATGCTGGAATCTACAGTGGCCAAGACTCCAATGCATCCAACATGCATTCTGGAGAAAGAAGATAAAAGTGGTAAAGTATGTCAGAAGCTCTATCGTGGCATGATAGGTTCACTTCTAAACTTAACTGCATCTAGGCCAGACATATTATTTAGTGTTCACTTATGTGCTCGTTTCCAATCAGATCCAAGGGAAACCCACTTAACTGCTGTTAAGAGGATCCTAAGGTATCTGAAAGGCACCACTAACCTTGGCTTGATGTATAAGAAAACATCAGAGTATAAGCTTTCAGGTTATTGTGATGCTGATTATGCTGGAGATAGAACAGAGAGAAAAAGTACTTCTGGAAATTGTCAATTTCTGGGAAGCAATCTAGTCTCATGGGCAAGCAAGAGGCAATCAACCATTGCACTATCAACTGCAGAGGCAGAATATATCTCAGCAGCAATATGCAGCACTCAGATGCTCTGGATGAAACATCAGCTGGAGGATTATCAGATCCTTGAGAGCAATATCCCAATCTATTGTGATAACACTGCTGCAATCTCATTGAGTAAGAATCCTATCTTGCATTCAAGGGCAAAGCACATTGAGGTAAAGTATCACTTTATTAGAGATTATGTACAGAAGGGCGTACTTCTTCTGAAGTTTGTTGATACTGACCATCAATGGGCAGATATCTTTACAAAGCCCTTAGCAGAAGATAGATTTAATTTTATTCTGAAAAATCTAAACATGGACTTTTGTCCAGAGTGAAGATGGATCAGAACCTCTGACTATGATACTTCTTGATCAGAAGATGTCTAGTCCAGAAGGTAACTCAATTAGAGTGTGTGTGCCCACTGGTACTGACTCTGAAGCTGAGACAACAACACGTGCGTCAGAATTTCTGATGCATAGTTCCTTGTGCCCGTGTGACAGTCTGTTATGATTGCGTGTAGATATGCTTATCTCCTGTGTGTGATTGTGTATTTTACTGTTACTATCTATCTTTAATTTTCAACCGTTGATCTTAAAGTGCTTTTTGAATCAACAACGGTTATTTGATAAAACCCACTATACACACACGTTCTCGTTCACTTCCGGTTTTCACTCTCGCACTCTCTGCTTTTCAAAACTGCCTCCTTCTTGATTTCTCTCTCGATCTCTCTTCATCCTTCAAACTTCATCTTCTACCTCAAACCTTCAACCTCTTCAAAATGGTGAGACAAACCAGAAGATCTGCTGCAGATGCACCTCAGTTCCCTCACATGGTAGTCGGTTTGGCAACGGGTCAAAGGGGCTCTGAGAACCCGGCACAAGAAAAAGTTCAAGCTCAAGAGCAGATTGTTCCTATTGCAGAACGGGACTGTGCCGTTCACTTCGTATTTCCTCCTGAGGAACTCCAAGTCCTGGCAGAATGGAGATTCAACCTCGATAACTTGGCTGCAAATGGGTTTGATCTTCGTCCTGAAGTCCAAGCTCAAGGTTGGGGAAATTATTTCAACCGACTTCGAGGACCGGTGTATGAGAAATTGGTAAAGGAATTCTGGAAGCACGCAGACTGCGATGACACTCAGGTGGTCTCTCACATTCTTGGCAGGAAGATCATTATCACTGAGAAGTCATTCGTGAATCTGCTAGGTGCAGATACTGCTTATGGGTATCGTTTCCAACTGACGGAGTCGAAGCTGAAACCCAGCACCAAAGACATAGTCAACCAGGCTCTGTACACCACCTTCAAACCGGGCAAGACGAGTTACAAGGTGATGGACCTTCACCCCAAACTCAGGATCTGGCACAAGATCCTGCTCAACTGCATCAATCAGAGACCGAAGGGCAGTTCTCCAGATTACATCAACTTCAACCAGAAGGCGATGCTGTTTTTCATCCAAAATCAGGAGAAGATCTGCCTTCCCTACTTCCTGTTCTCTTACTTGAAGGAATGCATCCGGAAGTCTCGCACCACCGCCTCCATCAAGTCTGCAATCAAATATATCCCTTTTGGGAGGCTGCTCTCAGACTTTCTCATTGAAAGCAACTTGGTGCAAGATTTGATCAATGGTGGTTGCACAGAGGATTTGAGCACCATTGTCAGTGATGTCTTCACTGCAAATTCTCTGAAGAAGATGGGTTTGGTCCAGAAGAAGATTGCTCCTGCTCATGAAGACACATCTTCTGAGATCAGAGGAAGAAGAATGCCTCTGAATGACTACCCTCTGTGGACTCAAGCAGACCATCCTGACGCCATCAGATGCTATGTTGAAGACCTCAGGGCTCAAGGATTCGAGATTGACCTTGATGATTTCGTCAGCAGACTTCCACCAGCTCCAGAGTTTCCTTCTCCTCCCAAGAAGAAAACCAAGAGGAAGATGATTCTGGAAGAATCCTCTGAAGAATCTGATGTCCCTCTGGTCAAGAAGCCGAAGAGCAAGCCTGATGATAGTGATGATAGTGATAGTGAGGATGGTCCTCCAAAGAAGAAGCAGAAGAAGGTCAGAATCGTGGTGAAGCCTACTCGGGTGGAACCAGCTGCTGCAGTGGTCAGAAGGACTGAACCTCCTGTCAGAGTGACTCGATCATCAGCACATTCAAGTAAGCCTGCACTTGCTTCTGATGATGATTTGAATTTATTTGATGCACTTCCTATTTCTGCCTTGCTTCAACACTCCTCAAATCCCCTCACTCCTATTCCTGAATCCCAGCCAGCCGCACAAACCACCACTCCACCACATTCCGCAAGATCTTCCTTCTTTCAACCTTCTCCTACTAAAGCACCTCTCTGGAATTTGCTTCAGAACCCAACCTCTAGGTCAGAAGATCCAACCTTTCTCATTACCATTTCATACGACCCATTATCTTCTGAACCCATCATCCATGACCAACCCGAGCCCAACCAAACAGAACCACAACCCAGAACGTCTGATCACTCTGCTCCCAGAGCATCAGCACGTCCTGCTGCCAGAATCACGGATACAGACTCTTCAACAGCCTTCACACCTGTATCCTTCCCAATCAATGTTATTGACTCTCCTCCCTCCAATACCTCTGAATCAATTAGAAAATTCATGGAGGTTAGAAAAGAGAAGGTGTCTGCCTTGGAAGAGTATTACCTTACCTGTCCAAGCCCTAGGAGATATCCTGGCCCTAGACCTGAACGTCTAGTTGACCCTGATGAACCTATCTTGGCCAATCCTATCCAAGAGGCAGACCCCTTAGTTCAACAAGCTCACCCTGTCCCTGACCAACAAGAGCCCATTCAACCAGACCCTGAACCCGAACAATCAGTGTCTAACCAATCCTCGGTTAGATCACCTCACCCTCTGGTTGAAACTTCAGACCCTCACCTTGGAACCTCTGAACCCAATGCTCCCATGATTAACATTGGTTCTCCACAAGGTGCCTCTGAAGCTCATAGCAGCAATCACCCAGCCTCTCCTGAAACCAACCTCTCCATCATTCCCTATACTCACCTCCAACCCACATCTCTCTCTGAGTGCATCAATATTTTCTCTCATGAAGCCTCCTTGAGGCTCCGCAATGTGCACGGTCAGACTGATCTCAGTGAGAATGCTGAAAATGTGGCTGATGAGTGGAACAATCTGAGCACTTGGCTAGTGGCTCAGTTTCCAATTATGATGCAGCTCCTGCATGTAGAGGGAAGTCAGAGGATTGAGGCTGCAAAGCAAAGGTTTGCTAGAAGGGTGGCTCTTCATGAACTAGAACAGAGAAATAAGCTTCTTGAAGCTATTGAAGAAGCCAAGAGAAAGAAAGAACAAGCAGAAGAAGCAGCACGTCAAGCAGCAGCTCAGGCTGAGCAAGCCAGACTTGAGGCAGAGCGTCTTGAAGCTGAGGCTGAGGCAGAGCGACTTGCACCAGTTGTGTTTACTCCTGCTGCTTCTGCTTCCATTCCAGAACCTGAAGCTGCTCAGAATGTTCCTTCCAGCTCTACTCAGACAAGCTCATCCAGACTCGATATCATGGAACAACGTCTTGACACTCATGAATCCATGCTGATTGAGATGAAGCAAATGATGATGGAACTTCTGCGCCGCACTGACAAACCTTAGTTTTAGGATCTCTTCTTTTTCTTTCTTTTTATCTAACGTTGTTTTATTTAAACTCTGTTTCTTTTTTATTTATTTATTCTCTTTTGTTCGTTTGTGATTATATATGCATAACTATATACTTATGTCACATATGTTTGCCAAACTTGTTTTATTCATAATTGTTCTATGTTTACATCATATTTCTTTACATCATATTTCTTTACATCATATAAATCTAGAATGGAGGATCCCTCCTCATTCTTCTGCACTCCTGGCGCTGCTCTGACCTATTCTTCTCCAGACGCTCCAGTACATGCTGGATGTTGTTGAGTCTGACCTTTAGCTCATCTTTCTCCAGAATCTCTTCTGAAGTCCTGAGCTTCTCTTCCAAGACTTCTTTTTCTTCCAGCAGCTTGAGTTCAAGCCGGCTGAGTTCTTGCACCTCCTCCACGAAGGCAAGAAATTCCTTCAGGTCTCTCTCCAACTCTGGACGCAGGTCCTCTTCCAGCAGTGTCCGTGTCAGCTCCGCGATGGTAGTTTCACCCTCTGGATGCCTGATGTTCAGGAACAAGTCCTCTTCAAAGGCCTTCTTCCTCAGCTCTTCTAGTGCTACGTTGTATGATGCCATTTTTTTTTTTACTGAAAATTATTCGAGGTGTGAAGCTTACCTTTCTCTCCAACGCTTTTTATAGGCTTCACTTTCTCTCTGAAAGTTAATGCTCTTACATTTTCTCGAGGTTAAGTTCTTGGTAACTGACCCTTCTATTTACTCACTTGACCGGTGGTAAACGTTCATCCCTTGCATTAACTCTTCTATTTATTTTCGCCTAACTCTGATTCTTACATCGTTTTCAATTTCTTTTAAACTTAGACCTTCTCTAAGGGGGAGTACCTTGTACTTCAAGCTAAGTTTTTCACACCCCAAGCTTTTTGCTTATGACAAAAAGGGGGAGTAAACCCAGTTTTTGATGTGTAAGATGTGTTAGTGTGACTTATTTTTCTTTTGGAGATTTTAAGAGTCCCACCTTCATGACCATAGATGTGTCACTGGGCAAATACAAGGAATACATTTCACTTCTTCTGAAGTGATTCTAAGTTGACTCTGACACCCAAGACTCTGATACCTTGTCCATGACTCTGATCACTTATGCGCTCTGATTATTCGTTTTTCATCTATGTCATAAGCTTTTCACTCTGAACTCTTATATTTTTTAGCTCAGAATCTAGACTTTACTAACGTTTTCATCAAGTATTAGATTCAGGGGGAGCTAAGCTCAGAATCAAGCAGTGACTTGAATTCAGAATGAGCAAGATAAACTATTCACATCAGGATAAGTCTTATTCTATATCTCTAAACTCTGAGTGAATTCAGTTTAATGTTTAAGAATTGTTCATCAAAAATCTTAGTTTTGTCATCATCAAAAAGGGGGAGATTGTAAGATCAAGTTTTGATCTAGTAGTACAACTCTTGTTTTGATGATTACAAGTTAACCTTTTGATATGAACAATTGTGGTACTCTAACGTGTTTTTCTGAGTGTGCTATTTACAGGCTCTGACCTCAACTCAATCTCACACAAATCAGAAGCACTGTGTATAAAGGGTAACCCAAGCAACGCTTTCGCATTCACCATGTTCAGTATGAACAGTGGAAAAGCTTCAGAAGTTCTGAAGCTATACAAACTCTGATGTGGACTCAGTCGCTAGAAGCTCTGAAGATCCAGAAGTTCTGATAACCAAGAAACACTGAAGGTTCAGATGTTCTGATGGTGTAGAAGACTCTGAAGATCCAGAAGCTGAATAGTGGAAACTCTGAAGTCCAGAAGCAAGAAACTCTGAAGGCCATGTTCTTCCCTCTGAGTTCAGAATCAGAAGATACAATGGTCAGAGGATCTGTGCTTTCCCTCTGACTCTGATCAACCGGCTTCACAAGTTCCAATATGAAGTATTCCCCTGATCAGAAGTCTCCTAGGTTAAAAGGTCAAGTCGCTATCCAAGTACAAAAGCAAGTGTACCTTCCTGACGACCTACCTAACGTTCTCAGCCACAGCAGAAGCTGGATTTTCCAGAACTGCCCTCCAACGGTAGCATTTCCCATGCAACGCTCAACCCTAATCCTTGGAGTATATATAGAGGCTGAAGATTGAAAGAAGCGGCTAGAAGAAAAGAAACAAATACATACGCGCAAGACATATTCAAAATATTCTAAGCTTTCTTTCATCTGAAATTCATTGTGTTTACTATTAGCTTTTTAGAAGCAAATCTCTTGTAAACAATTCTTTGATAAACAGTTTGTTTAGTTCCTTTAGGAGATCAAGGTTGATCGGATCCTAGAGAAGACTAAGAGAGTGAATCTTAGTGTGAGCTAAGTCAGTGTAATTGTTAGTCACTTGTAGGTTTCAAGTGCAGTTGTAACTCTTACCTGATTAGTGGATTGCCTTCATTCTAAGAAGGAAGAAATCACCTTAACGGTGGACTGGAGTAGCTTGAGTGATTATCAAGTGAACCAGGATAAAATCCTTGTGTGCTTTTCTATCTCTTATCTTTAGCACTTAAGTTCTCAAAAGATTTGTCAAAATCTTTAAGGTGGAAGTTTTGTTCTGAAAACGTTATTCAAACCCCCCCTTTCTACCGTTTTTCATACCTTCAACTAATAAGTTTCTGAATATGTTGATACTCCTTCACTCTTTGAGCAGTTTATTTAGCCATCCAGGGGATGAGCCGAGAAGCTTCACTGAGGCGTGAGACCTCGTGAAAGGCATGGAGCTTCACTGAGGCGTGAGACCTTGTGAAAGCATGGAACTTCACTGAAGCGTGAGACTTCGTGCAAGTGTGTAAATTCACTGAGGCGTGAGACCTCATGAAAGCATAAAACTTCACTGAAGCGTGAGACTTCGTGAATGTGTGAGATTTCACTGAAGCGTGAGATTTCGTGAAAGTATAGATGACTCGAAGAGTTATCATGAGTGTTTGCACTCTTTTATGATTAATTGTATTTTGTCGCCGAATCGACATTTGCCTACGGGCGTTACTTTTCTTACTTCCCGTCACTGGAGGTTACTCGTGACGTGGGTTTGCTACTTACAGCGGGGGCTGTAATTATATTGTACATTAGTCATGTTATCTTTGTTGTCGAGTTTTATTTCTTTTAGTCTTTGATTCTATTGTCAAAAAAAAATATATATTCACGTTTTTCCGCTTTAAATTTCTTTTTGGTTACTAAAGTGACGCCACCGAAATCGGGGTGTTACAATTAGAGCTGAATAAGTTAGTCAGTGTTTGTGTAAAATCATCTGTAAAAGTAAACTGACTTTTATAAAGTGGTATTTATCTCTTGCTTTCATGTTTTAGCCATCAAAGTAGTGTTTTTAGTTGAAACTTTATGGGAGGTGTGCTAATGAAAGTTTAATGTCGAAACATATTCTTTGTGACACATATAAAATTTATACTATTTATTGCATAATGAGTATTTAATTAGTTAAAATGCAGTTTGTAAGAGCATATATTTTTTAACTTAATTATGAATTAAGATAAAATTTATCTTATTCGATAAATGTTTATAGTATTATAGAAAGTAAAAAATTATAAAATCCTATAACAATTTGAAAACACAAATCGTCCAACCTAATGAATGTCTATTACAATGGTTAAAATTAACTCTTGGATCTGTGAGATTCCGTCATTAAGGAATGCACTTTATGAGACCTTTAACTTTCACTACACTTGAGGAGAACATGGTTCCCTCAGTAGAGGATAGATGTGGTTAACACAAATAAATTATAGGACTTAGTTAAGAAAGATTCTTCAGCTCGTGTAGCATAATAATGTGCAAAAGTGAAAGTTTGTTAAGAATGATTGTTATTTTTTATCAATGAAGAAATATTGTAGCTATATCAAATATGATTTCATTTAGGAACTTTATTAAATACTTCATTGCATACTACATTTTTAGTCTATTGTAGATGAGTGCAACAATGATAAACCTCATAAGAGGTTATAAACTCATATTAAATATTATTAGAAAACATATTTTAAATCAAAATTATAACTAACCAAAAATTTTAAAATTAAACTATTTTGACAAATAAATTTAATTAAATTATTCTATTTTTTTTAACAGCATAAAAAACTTTATTGAAAAAATTATCAAACATACAACCAATGGATACTTGCATGACTTGCATAACATAATTAATATATATCTCATAATTTAATTAACTTAGTTTTTAATATATTTAATTCATTTATCATCATATATGCAGTTAAATAGAAAATTACTCTATGATAATTTTAACTATCAATAATTATTTAATAAAAAATAGTTATTAATTTTAAATCTATTTTATATAAATTAATTAATTATAATATTATTTATAATTAATTAATTTTAATTCTTAATATTTTTTAACTCAAGTTATTTTTTAAAATTATAACTATTATTATTTAATATAGATATTTTTGTGAATATTTAATGTAGGTAGTTGAATAGCTTTTTGAAAATACAATTTTTTTCAGTTTTAATCTTATTATTTAATATATTTATTACAAAGATAATTTGTTATAACTTATGCATTATAATATATGCAATATTTACTAATGTATTTAATGTAATGGTTCAAGTGCTCTTTACTTATATATATATTGAGTTTAAAATTAAACACGTAAAAAAAAGAAAAAGACCCTTTGCATTTAAACAAATTAAATAATAATACTGAAAACAAAAAAAATTACATCTACTATATTATTTATTATATTGATTACTAACTATTAAACTTTTCAATTTATCATATTTAAAATAAAATTTTAGTATTATCTATATATTAATTTTAAATGACAACTTGAGGAGAATTTTTAAATAATAATAATAATAATAATTGAATTTGACTACATTTAAAATTAATAAAAATGAGATAGTTAATAATAATTTTTATATTTATTACTAATAGTAAAACTTTTCAATTTCTTACATACTAAAGTTCAAATTAAAGTTATTTTAATTAGAATTATTAATTATAAGTTTGAGGAATTTTTTAGAAATAGAATATAAAACTTGCTACTATTTTTTATTGTAATTCAGGTTCCCTGTAGTACGAATGTCCTGCACGACGTGGGACAATAGGTTCAACAATCGCTAGACAGTAAAACTGAACTTAAAACAGAAACAATAAAAACACAGGAATTGTTAACCCAGTTCAGTGAAAAACTTTCACCTACGTCTGGAGGGTTTGCACCCAAAGAAAGGAAATCCATTATCTCAAGCTTCAGGAATTACAGACACTCATGAACACAACAGTTCATAGTTCACTTCTTAATCTACCCAGTGTATTTCTACTTAGAATCTCAACCTAAGTATGAGAGCCCCTCTCACTTTCTCTCAATCACTGCCACAGTGATTGATGAACACAATCAACAATCAGAGTTTTAAACGCAATCAAACACACATAACCCTTCTTTGCTTTATAGAATCAGTGAGCAAAGACGATTCACAACTAACAAAGGACAAAGCACAATGAACAATCATAAAACCCTTGATCTCTCTCGATAGCTTCAGTGATCTTCAAGTTTTAGGTCTTCATCCTTTTATAGACTTCAGCAGCGGTGGCATGGGCTCTATGGTTAGCATGGGCTGAAGTAACAGATTGCAGCAACAACAATTCAAAACAATCTTG